>NC_053113.1:39304845-39482345 GCF_010015445.1 Perca fluviatilis | reverse complement strand
TTTAATGCTTTAATCTTTGTGTCTCATAGGGGCCATACAGTATGAAATTGTTGTTATGGATGGTTTGATTTAGTTTTACTTTAAATATTAAAGCCGGAGCCTGTTTTTTTTTGTTTTTTTATCTGTGTGGGAACATTGTTTGATTTTCAAGTTCTACTGCAGATTACAATGATGAGGGGGAACAGGGGGCTGGTGAGAGCAGAGTTTCCTCTATGTCGATGTTGTAGTGGCGGCCCGCCATGGCAAAATATCTGCCGCCACGGTATCAGAAATAGGGCAGACGCACAATGTAGTCGCGGTTGCCTTTTAAATGATCCTGCAGACATAATGCATCCCCCGTGGGTTGACGCTCACATTGCAATTTAACAAGTAGAACTATTCAGAGGTTATTGGGTCCGCCCAGTTTAACTCCACACATACTGTTGTGTTGATGTAGTTTATCGTCAAAACGTTCGCTTTCTTCCGAGTCGACTATTAAACGAACAGCTCCACCAAAAACGGCACCGCGGTGGGTCCGTTCTAATTGGACGTTCAACTTGTCAGTTCTATCAGCTCATCGTCCTGATATCATACATCTGGAAACATTAAAACGGTGAGTGAGTCAGTGGAATATAATGTAGAATTGAAAATAGTCTATAAATGTAGTCATTTGGGTTTTGTTGTCCCTATGAAGAATTTCTTGTAAAATTCATTTTGTTGACCTGTTGTAGATGTTAAGTGCCCTATAGTTCCTCAAAAAATACAAAATGTCATGGGGGTCGACAGACCTTCCCCCACTGCTAAAAAATATCCTAAAGGAAACACTGGAGAGGAATCAAAGTTGCTTTGATTATACCACAGATGACCATTTAACCCACTTATTTCCTCTAGTCTGTTTTGGAGCAATCTCAAGCCAAGCACAGTCACTGCTAAATCCCCGTCAACTCATACTGGAATTGAAAAAATGCTACAGAGTGTGTGCGCCACACTTTCAGGTGTGTACCAAAGCATTTCTCTCTATCTCCTCTAGGTTTCTTCGGTTCAAATACGCTTTACACTCATGGAATTGGCGCAAATACGAGGAAATGTTCATTCAGTAAACACCTTCAAATCAAAGCCAGCACTGTGCAATTTAGCTTCGAGTTACTGTGTCACTTCACACCCAAAGTAATCAGACTCTGAGTCAAAACATTGTTCAAATGCTTGCTGAGATCCCGATATAGACTCAGTATTTATTTGTTGGATTTATTTATTGAAATTCATCCCACCTCCCTCATACCAGAGAGAGAGAGAGAGAGAGAGAGAGAGAGAGAGAGAGAGAGAGACTAGAACTAAATTACACCAAGCTGAGATACATATATACTCCTCATATAGAAAATCTATACATGCTGTTCTGACCCTTTTTAATACATTTTTCATCAACACTGAATAAGTTACACTGGTGACACTGGTAATAATTACAGTGATAAATTAACACTTCATAGTCTAACAATCATGCGTCTTGTATTTTTTTTTTTGAGTGTCATATGGGTCTTAAAATGTCATTATGTCTTAAGACATATGATGCGAAGCCAGCCATTTGATGGCTGTGTAAAAAGAACTGGAGGTTTCATCAGTGTGTGGCTCAGCAACACATTCCTTATGGTGGACATAAACAGCCGATCGATAACAGACTAGTCTTAATTCACTTGATCAATTAGCTACTGACAGATCTGAGTTCAGAGCTGAGTTCATCTGTCAATGCAGTGTGAATGGAATATGCTTAATAAGGAAATCAAGTCCTACAATCAGGAGGGTTGCATTATTAATGAATGAGAGAAATATTTCCCCTTCCCTCTCTGACTCATCAACAGCAAGCGGATGCTGATAAGATAAAGAGAGACGGAAAGAAGATTTGAAGTGAGGAAACAAACCATCTGGTCCTAGAGGGACTGTAGATAAATACAGTATGTTATGCAACACGAGCAAACAGGGTTCACGCACCCACCTAAAAGGCTTCTAAATCTGGGTTGCTTGTTTTCAGTAAGGGAGTAAATGGCAAAAAAAAAAAAAAAAAATGGTGAGCTGACTCAGGTTGTCAATTCTACAATGATTCTGTATTCTATTCTGAGCACTTGTAAAGTGCAGAATTTTAAGTAGGTGGCAACAGAGATGGCCAGTGCTGCTCACTGGGTTTGAGGGTGTGGGGGATGGGTTGACTTACAGTAGTTCATAAGCGGTCATTAGTTATAGACGCAGTTCACATTACATGGTTGTGCTCTGTAAGTGAAAATTAGGTCAGATATTATTGCTATTAATTTCAGCAATATTATCCTGATTACCCTGAGTAACTCCTAATTTCCACCGGTTGCGGAACGGCTGCAGAACGGCTCCGTGCTCCGCCGTCCGTCAATAGTAGCCACCAGGTCCGGATTTGTTGCGGCACGGCTGCGGCCGTGACTGACAGCTGAAGTCACGAGGACCCACGAGATCTCGCGAATTCACGTAGAATAGAACCACAAAACCACCAACAGTTAGTTTCCATCCAGAGGAGTAGAGGGGAAACAGCTCTGTGCTGTGTTTTCAAGGTGTAGTGCAGGGAGATATGATCCGCCGTGAGCACGGTGGATTTTATTTTGAAAATTAACCGGATGTTTTATTTTGTTTCTGTGCTCGACTTCCTGTCCCGCACAATCTGAATTGTGCTGAATTGCTGCGGGGCTCTCTAGCGTCGTCATGTTATCCTCCCAGTTCTGCACTAAATTCGGGTGAAGGAGAGTAGCGCCATCTCCAGTCAAAGTAGTAGAACCGTGTTCCCAAGCTAGCGTCGACATCGCTGTGTTTACACCGGCAGACGTTGTGCAAACAACTTCCGGCGGAAATGAAATGCATTTGTGTAGAGTTATGGCGCCACCCGGGAAACAGCACGTAAACTTGTGTATAGAAGCTCTGCGTATCTGCTCCGGAGGGCTGCGGACCTCCGGAGCAGGGACGGAGTCGGAACGCCGCCGTTCTGCAGCCGGTGGAGATACACCCGCTGACTTTAATAGAAACCTGATGGCTCCGGTAGATAGCCGGTAGAAATTAGGAGTAACAGTCTGTAATCATTTTTTTTCCAGTTCCTCTCTCAGAACCTTGTGGTTCCAGATGGGCTTTGCTGCAAATCAAATTGTCAGATATGTCACGGCACAATCGTACTATTGCTTGCCACGCTAAGGTGGGCGTGGCTTACCTGCGTCACAGAGCTGTAGGAGTTTACAAAAGAAGAGTCGGAGAGGAAAGACATGTTTCTGAATGTCGTGATGGAAGAATCATTCACTGCAAATGAACTGTCAACAGAGCTTTAAGGCTAATCAGCGCCGGACCAAGGAAGGACTAAGGTGGTCAAAAGTAAGCGAAGCGGCGCTGGGGCTATGACGAGGCAGGCCCTTCCACCTTTACCTTTTAGCCTGGCGGCCTAGCGCTTAGCTCTGTCGTTTCATATGCATGGGCTGCTAAAGAACTGGAAGTCCTACCTAGACAAATAACGATCGTATCACGTTTTCCCAGGATTGTGGTTATGCCGTGACAGATATATCATTCAGATCTTAGTACTATAAGATAAGCATCTTAAGTTGGCCAGTTGGTTCACATTCAGCTTAGAATTTATAGAAAGTCTGAGCACTGAAAAATGTTAAGCATTTGAAGGTTGTTGTGCTATCCAGCCACTTAGTAAATAACAAAAAGAAATCTGCAGATTCTTGTGACCGGGTTGGTTCAGTGGGTAGAGCAGGCGCACATATACTGAGATGTTTATGCCTCGACGCAGAGGTCCAGGGTTCGAACCCGACCTGCAACGATTTCCTGCATGTCTTCCCCCCTTTCTCACCTAGCTGTCCTGTCAAATAAAGGAGGAAAAGCCCAAAATAATCTTAAAAAAAAAACTTTTGCAGATTCTCTATGATAAGGAAGTGAACTGTGTGTTAACATGTTTGTGGACTTGCAGTATATTTCACATTATTTGGCAGCAATAGTGTTTTGCATTTAGCTACAATGTGATGTTTCGCAGTTTGCATTAATTGGGAGGATCTTAATTATGGAGCTGTGAGGTATAACTTTCCCTGTATTTGTTCTTATGGCCCCGCAGAGCCTGCACAATAGGAGGCAAGGTCTGTCATTATGATTCAGCAACTGTTAAGCGAGTGCTTTCTTTTTTAATACCTCAATATTTGGTCTGTACAGTATGTTCATGTTACAAGGCAAAATACAGTTATTAACTTAAAAGTAAAACATTCGTGACGTTTTTATTGCAGTCGCCTGTTTACACTGATTGTATACCAAACAATTAATCAAAGCTGCTACTGTTACTGCTACTAATAGATAAAGGAGTCATAATAACATATTACATGCTTTGAATTCCATATATATATATATATATATATATAGCTATGCAGTGTTCTAAGCAGCCTGGATGTTACGCAGCAGGTGATACAACTCTCATTATAACCACCAGAGACTTGAGGCTTGACTTGGACTCGAGCTCAAAGACTTGATGGCAAGCTTTAGAGGAAACCTACAACATAAAGTCTTTAATACTATTCTTTAATATTATACTGCATACACGCTACACATATTGCACAACACTACATTTAGCTGCTTGTATCGAAGAAGGTTCAAATCTTAATATGGTAGGTTTTCTCATCCTCAAACTTAATCCTCTGGGTTTCAGATTTTACTTTGGGCAAGTGAATCCTTTTTCCAACGCAACTGGTCAGAATCCATGTATATTTTACTGGCGCTACATCTGTTGCCTGGCAGCCTGATTCTAGCAGGGGTTTTACAGGGAAAGTTCCAGAAACTGGGAGGGTTGAGCCCACATTTAATGACCTTCCAGTCATCTGCTAAAAAAGGCATAAGAGGTATTCTGTTCATCTGCTACTGTGTGATCACACAGCCGCATGCTTGCATCTCATTATGTAGTCTCTAACATCCTTCAGAAGTTCCTACTCATGAAACCCAAGTGACAAGAAATAACAAGCTCCAGTGCCCTGTGCTTTAGTGTGAAATGAAAAATAATGATCTCATGGGTTGTCGCTACAGTAACAAACCCTGTAGCGCAGCATCACTCCACGGGCCAGCCATATAGTCATATAAAGGAATTAGAGCACAGTTGCCTCCTTGCTACCTCCCGGTGCCAAAGGCTGTCAGCGACCAGGAGAATCCCCACAACTCCCTACAAGAAACAGGCCAACGCTTGACAAGCTGGGAACACTCCCATGCCACAGTACAGTACCTGTGGTCTTAGTACGGAGAACAATATAGTCAAACATGCCAACATTCCAGTGAATTCGTAATATCAAAAACAGATATGTTTTCTCAGTATTGGCTCAATGGTAGTAAAAAAAACTGTCAAGGAGAAGTGATTAGCTTTAGGTGCAGATGCAGATCCAGGCAGGGACGTGCACAGATATGGGCTATTGTTGCCCGGGCAACAGCCCGATTGCCCTGATTGGCTCATCTGCCCCACTGGAGAAAGAGTATAATCAAACTTTTCTTTTTTTCCTGTTGTGGTTGCATCAAAAGTAAAGTTAAATAAAATTTGTGTTAATTTATTTTTCCCTCAGCGATGCCCTCTGCCCCAGTCACGTGACTTTGTTTATATTCTCACACACAGAGCTCCGCCAGTGATGGTTTAGAAGTTATAGAAAATCTTTGGCACTGCATTTAACAGAGAGGGAAAGCCCTTCAACCTTCACTATATATATATATATATATATATATATATATATATATGTATGTGTGTGTGTGTGTGTGTGTGTGTGTGTGTGTGTGTGTGTGTGTGTGTGTGTATTAAAAAAATCCACTTAAGCTTCGAATAATGTGCAGCTTCAGCTTGTAACGTTAGCATCACGTCACGCGGCCTTATATGAACGTATCATGCTACAATATCAACCAAAGCTAATGGCAGCCTATGTTGCAGCAGCAGGCTAACATAGCTACGCTACGTCTGTTACATTAGTGTGCGCTCTGTAGAGAAGAGAGGCTCAGGGATGGGATGGTTTGGGCTGTTAACTCATGCTACACTATACATTGTTTATAGTCAATATGTTACGTGAATTCAACCTACAAGCAGATGTAACAGTGAAAGCTGATAGAAGTCCCCTTAGCTTATTTTGTACATTCATGTCCCTATTGGTTAATGTAATACACTTTGCTTTTTTTTTTTTTTTTTATAAATGTATAGCCTAATGTTAGTTTTTGTTACTTATGTATACCTTCACAATAAATACGACTGAAGAAGACCGAGAAAGAGCTAAAAAAAAAAAAAAGCTAAAATACTGAAACTTTGCAGAGCTGGATTTAAACTGGCAACAGACAGGCTGTGAGAGAAGCATTTGATAATGTCAAGCAACCGGCCTACATTCTTCATTTAATGGGAAGTAGGCCTATTTTATCAGAAGCATTTTATTTAAGTTGGAATAGGCTAATAACTCATTAAAAACAAATGTTTCAATCAATAATAAATGCACATTATGCCTGTGCTGTGCATAGCATTGTGAATTAGTTATTATTTTATGTGTAGGGCCCAAAAGCCTCTGTAGTCATGTTGTACTTGTTGTTCTTTATACTATATACTGTATACAGTACCAGTCAAATGTTTGGTCACACTTTCCCATTCAAATGAGTGAAGCGGCTTGTCACACTTTGACACGTATTGGTGGTATTGTATATATATATATATATATATATATATATATATATATATATATATATATATATATATATATACACAGTACAGGCCAAATGTTTGGACACACCTTCTCATTCAATGTGTTTCTTTATTTTCATGACTATTTACGCTGTAGATTCTCACTGAAGGCATCAAAACTATGAATGAACACATATGGAATTATGTACTTAACAAAAAAGTGTGAAATAACTGAAAACGTCTTATATTTTAGATTGCTCAAAGTAGCCACCATTTGCTGTTTTTGATAACTCTACAAACCCTTGGTGTTCTCTCAATGAGCTTCATGAGGTAGTCACCTGAAATGGTTTTCACTTCACAGGTGTGCTTTGTCAGGGTTAATTAGTGGAATGTTTTCCCTTATTAATAAAAAAAGCAAAGGGTGGCTACTTTGAAGAATCTAAAATATAAGACAGCTAATGTTTATTTCACACTTTTTTGTTAAGTACATAATTCCATATGTGTTCATTCATAGTTTTGATGCCTTCAGTGAGAATCTACAATGTAAATAGTCATGAAAATAAAAGGAAACGCATTGAATGAGAAGGTGTGTCCAAACTTTTGGCCTGTACTGTATATATATATATATATAAAAACTAATATTTATGGCGCAAACAAAAGTTATCTCAACCAGAATCACTGAGTGCAGCCACAGTCTTTGACAAGTCAACTGGCAGCACTAGTGTCAGTGTTCAGATGTCTTAGTGCATGAAAGGTACAGTATACTGTATGTTTCTTTATTATGATGCTAATAATTCTATTCCAGCCCTACCACAAGGCTCCAGACCAGAAAGTGAGGGCGAGCATGCAGAGCATCACTCAACAAATCAGACGGCTACATAATGAGGGCGGTGAGTCTTCCTATAAAAGAGCCAAGTCAGTAAAATTGAGTTAAGGAGAAAAATAGATACTGCAGACAATACTATTCTTAAATTAAAGGTACATTATAGGACTTATTCAGAATGATAAGGTTTCTTTTGGAAACAGATCCATCTTTGGGGGGGGGGGGTTCCTTTTTTCTAGATTACAGCAATAGCCCCTCCATATGTCTGTGCACGTCCCTGGAAACTACAGAAACTAGAAACCCTAGGGAAACTTTTTATTAAAAATTCCTCCTTGAGTATCCAACGATTGTGTACGTGCATTTCAATGTAAATCAAAACATCATGTGACGCTTTATATTGTGGACACGTGGTGGTGTTATAATCTTTAATTGTGAACAAGACTAAGTTGTTGCTCCACTGACATTGTCTATTTACTACAAATAGGCCTACATACTGTAATACGACGTTTTACCTGCTGTTATTTGCTGGTTTTATTGTTTCACTTGCTTTTGATATGCTTGGTTTTTATGTGTCTGTTTTATGGCTTCACTTGTTTTTACCGTGCGTGATGTACTGGTTTTATTGAAAGGTGTCTTTTAGTACTCTGAAAAGCACTATATAAATAAAATGTATTATTATTTGCAGGTATACGTGTCGGCCTGTATAGTAGGGCTGCGCAATTATGGAAAAATATCATAATCACGATTATTTTGGTCAATATTGATATTGAAATCATGATTATTTAACACGATTACTCATTGACTTTTGGAAAGATGTTGCATTTATTGAACTTAAAAAAATTGAAGCAGTTAAACAAATCACCAGTGAAAACACCTTGAGCTGTGAAATTTCCCTTACTACTATTCCCTTCTTCTTTTTTTTCATTCAGAACACAAGACAAAAATAAGAGTTTACCTGCAAAATGTAACGTGCAAAATAATTGTTTTTCTCAACTACATTATTTTTGTGATCGTTAGAAGCCAAAATCGTAATCACGATTAAAATTTGATTAATTGCACAGCCCGACTGTATAGTATCTCCAAAGGTTTTGGCATCTGTGATCTTGTCATGTTGTACATCAATATTGTATTGTTGCACGGCCCCTACACAGAGGTAACATTCGTCTTCCTCGACACACGAGGACCAGCTCCTCGGTCTCGTCTACAGCAATCTGTGGTGCACACTGTACTGCAGAGCAGTGTTGGCACACATTCAATGGGCTAATCTGACTCATGTACAGTGCCTTGCGAAAGTATTCGGCCCCCTTGAACGTTTCGACCTTTTGCCACATTTCAGGCCTCAAACATAAAGATATAAAACTGTAATTTTTTGTGAAGAATCAACAACAAGTGGGTCCCAATTATGAAGTGGAACGAAATTCATTGGCTATTTCAAACTTTTTTAACAAATAAAAAACTGAAAAAGTGGGCGTGCAAAATTATTCAGCCCCTTTACTTTCAGTGCAGCAAACTCTCTCAGTTCAGTGAGGATCTCTGAATGATCCAATGTTGACCTAAATGACTAATAATGATAAATAGAATCCACCTGTGTGTAATCAAGTCTCCGTATAAATGCACCTGCTCTGTGATAGTCTCAGAGGTCCGTGTAAAGCGCAGAGAGCATCATGAAGAACAAGGAACACACCAGGCAGGTCCCGAGATACTGTTGTGAAGAAGTTTAAAGCCGGATTTGGATACAAAAAGATTTCCCAAGCTTTAAACATCCCAAGGAGCACTGTGCGGCGATAATATTGAAATGGAAGGAGTATCAGACCACTACAAATCTACGAAGACCCGCGCGGCCCTCCCTCTAAACTTTCAGCTCATACAATGAGAAGACTGATCAGAGATGCAGCCAAGAGGCCCATGATCACTCTGGATGAACGGCAGAGATCTACAGCTGAGGTGGGAGACTCTGTCCATAGGACAACAATCAGTCGTATACTGCACAAATCTGGCCTTTATGGAAGAGTGGCAAGAAGAAAGCCATTTCTTAAAGATATCCATAAAAGGTCGTTTAAAGTTTGCCAAAAGCCACCTGGGAGACACACCAAACATGTGGAAGAAGGTGTGTGGTCAGATGAAACAAAAATCGAACTTTTTGGCAACAATGCAAAACGTTATGTTTGGCGTAAAAGCAACACAGCTCATCACCCTGAACCCACCATCCCCACTGTCAAACATGGTGGTGGCAGCATCATGGTTTGGGCCTGCTTTTCTTCAGCAGGGACAGGGAAGATGGTTAAAATTGATGGGAAGATGGATGGAGCCAAATACAGGACCATTCTGGAAGAAAACGTATGGAGTCTGCCAAAGACCTGAGACTGGGATGGAGATTTGTCTTCCAACAAGACAATGATCCAAAACATAAAGCAAAATCTACAATGGAATGGTTCACAAATAAACATATCCAGGTGTTAGAATGGCCAAGTCAAAGTCCAGACCTGAATCCAATCGAGAATCTGTGGAAAGAACGGAAAACTGCTGTTCACAAACGCGCTCTCTCATCCAACCTCACTGAGCTCGAGCTGTTTTGCAAGGAGGAATGGGCAAAAATGTCAGTCTCTCGATGTGCAAAACTGATAGAGACATACCCCAAGCGACTTACAGCTGTAATCGCATCAAAAGGTGGCGCTACAAAGTATTAACTTAAGGGGGCTGAATAATTTTGCACGCCCAATATTTCAGTTTTTTATTTGTTTAAAAGGTTTGAAATATCCAATAAATTTCGTTCCACTTCATGATTGTGTCCCACTTGTTGTTGATTCTTCACAAAAAATTACAGTTTTATATCTTTATGTTTGAGGCCTGAAATGTGGCAAAAGGTCGAAAAGTTCAAGGGGGCCGAATACTTTCGCAAGGCACTGTACAACACCTATGGTGGTGATGATAGCTGGCAAAGACCGAAATAATTCTAAGTGCATCATATGAAAGGATGCAAAGTCATGGCATAATTGTTTTGCCTAGTCCAAACAATGAGTTTGTGTTCAGTGAAGCCCTCACTCGATATTTCTGTGACAGACATTACTTTATGGATCCAGACCAGAGCAGGAAAAGAGAAGAGAGATACGTAGTTATCGAGAATGAACATACACAAAATATATATAATAATAATGTTGTGTTAGCCAGTATCCATTGGAAATTATATTCTTCATCCTGAGTTGCATCTCACATTTGTGAGGTACACCCCTTGTATGAATCCTTCAGCCCACAATTTCCTAGACTTTCAGCAAAGCTTATGAACTCTGCTAAACATCAGTGATGAATGATAGTCCAATACGACAGCCAGCCTCAGTCTCTGTAAACCCAACAATGTCCCTTGATGCTATCTCCGAATGGTTGGGAACGTTTCAAGTCGCTCATAGAAATGGCAATAAATGGCAAAAAGTTGTTGGTACTTTAAATGAAATAACTGGGAGTCCATCTTGTTTCAGAGTGCAATTTCCCTACAGAAATATAAAAAAGAGCCCAGGGAACAGATTCCACTAACAGGTCTGTCAGATTTTCAGCCATAAATCATAACGTACAGTAGGAATAGCAATCCTAGTAGGCAGCAATAATCTCTGCATTTCAACTAGCTGCAGAAGTTAGTTATATTCAATACACTGTGTGAGAAAGGGGAAGCGTGTCAAACATCAAACATGGATGAGAGGACCATGGATCAGAAAATAAATCATACTTCAGCTCAGAGGGTTTTTTTCTCTGGCTGCGGAGCAGAGCTGAAACAGAAAGTTGTACATACATACGACGTACATACTGTAGCTGATGTATGCTGTGATCTGCTGCACTCAGACTCTTCCTGGCAGTTCGAAATTAAAACAGACAGGTCCTCTCGTCGCCTCAACAGCCCTCCCATTACAACAACCAATCAGTGGGCCTGACAACTCTCTGACCTTCCTCCCCAATGCACCTGGCTGGCTCCATCATACTCACCATTACCAACCCCATTCACAGCTTCATCAAACTGCGGGTAATTGTCTCCCCGGGACATGCTCTTCATTATTCCAGAGAATGAGAAATCTGGAGGATTGCTCTGCTGTGCGTTTCCTCTCTAATAGAAGGTCTAGAACCACAATTAAGGAGGTAAACGGCAAGTCACCTGACATTAGCGATAAAGACCAAACAATGGCTTCTCCTGGGATTCTCCAGGCCTTCACAGACCTGATTGAAATCACAAACATCCATCTCACAATCCTCAACAGTGTTGGTTTTACAATGACAATGCCCAATATTCCTTCCTGCCATTAAAAAGACTAATGTAGTCTTGAAAGCAGCTAGGCAGCAAACAGAGCTGGTGTAAAATGGACAGAGATATGGCAAATTGTCTGAGACACATCCTGTGTTCAAAGCTGATTTGGCATTGCCTGTCATCCCTCCATTTGTGACAGAGTGCAGATCTTAGGGCTGTGAAGAAACAGCTGCACTTTGTCAGGAAAAGTGAGACTGAGAGCGAGAGAGAGAGACAGAGAGAGGGAGCAGTCTCTGAATATGAGAATAAGCTAAGGGGATTGAGTGGAATATTTGGGCGTAGAGAGGAAATAAAATAAATGAAACTATAATCTACATTTAAAAAAAGTGCACACCAAATATTTTGTCCCCATGTGATTCCCAGCTGAATCCCCTTCTGGGTAGGTCAGCATCTTTCTATTTATTCACAATCATTTGGTCTTTGTAAAGAAGCTTGGGAGTGCTACACCTGCTGCAGCTGATATAAGTCGGCTCAGGACTCCATCCCCTCAGAGGGCCTGCTGCTTCCCTCGGTGTATTGTGCTATTATTTCCCCGAAGTAGGTAATTTATGCAGCCGTTTATGTGGGAGGAAAAGCATCTCTCCCAGGACAGAGACACATGGCAAAGGAACTGTGGCAGGGCAGCACTGGGCATTGATTATACAGATTGATAGGTGATGCAGACTGCTAAAATGTAATCTAATTTAGTCACCCTCAAGTACGTACCTTATAGCCTGGTCCTAGCTGATGAATTGCAAATATCTGCGCGGGATTAAGGGCTTCGCTGAACACGTAGACGGCTCCTAGCTGGCCGCAGAACACTCTGTTTGCATCTGCTGTCTCCGAGGACCCGAGGAAGCACTTATCATAACTCTGCGAGGAGGACACAGAAAGAAAAGGCGACATCATTTTATGCTTCAGGAGTGAAATTTCCAAATTCACACACAGCTGAATTAGCCAGAGGGCAAAAAGTAAAAAGTACAACATTTGATTGCACAAAGGTGCTATATTTTCCTCCTAGAAATTCTATTGTCAATATAATCATCCAAAACAACATCTCCTTCTGTGTTTCGTTCAGTGTCAAACCTAGACAAGTCCCTATCGGAATGAGGAAGACAATGTCCCTGATTTACAAAGATAGGAAACCTCAATATAACCTCTGGGACAGAAAGAATACGTGCTGTGATTGTAATCAGGATCAAACTGAAGGATAGTTTACAACAGCAGCAGCTAATTAACAACTCACCAAACAGTCAGTATGAAGGCCTATACAAGCAGTACTGGGGGGGGAAACACATTGTTTATAGGCAATTCAAAATCTTGATCAAGCTTGTCTATTATTTAACCCAGTTAGAAAAGCCCATCCAACCTGATTTGTGTGATGTGATATTAAACCTTTCTGTACAAAATATACCTTATCACACATGAAATCATGTGAGACAGTTACCAAGACTTCAAGCTGCAGTCCTACTGGAAAGAGCAGAAGGATGGCAGTAATGATTACTGCCATCCTTCTGCACTTTCCAGAAAAAAAACCATATAGATTAAATCTATGTTTTTTTTAAAGCAAAGCACAATGCTATGATATAAAATCATCTACAAAATTAAGAACATTTAGGTGTTAATATTAGAATCTCAATAGTAGAGAAAGAAACGATGAAGAGAAACAAAATGATATAGATAATATAAATGGCTTTTTTCAGTTCATTTAAGTGTTACAAGACACTCATCACATGTAGCATCACTTTTAGTTGTCAGCTTACAATATTTTCTATGCAGATCGGTTATGTGACTTTACTCTCCATGGCGTATGAGAAAACAGCAGCCCTTGTTTAAATAATCTGGATGGAGGGCAATGTTAAGATGCAAGGGTGTAGTATGTTGCCTTACATGGTACTTTGATGTGGTGGTGCGATTTGCTTTTGCCACTTCATTCAATACATTTTTACATGTCCATCGGTTGAAATAAAATAATCTAAACGATTCCGTTGCCGTGCTATGATTTCTAGTGTCTTTGTGATGCAACTGTTTCTACAGCCATTGCAGTACATTTCGTTTCAGGTGTGGGAACATTTCTCCACAAAAACAGCTCTACTTAATGTGGTGGAATATTTCATGAACCACACTTAAATCACATCCTGTCATTTGTGCAATCTTCCCTTGAATACAGCTACAGTGTGAAGCACACCTTTGGAAATGTGCCTCATCTCTGCAAGTGCAAATTGCTTTTTAAAATCTGTGTTATGTATAAAAGCAGGTTTTCATTTTTGGCTTAGTCATTCAAACATGCAATATCATACAATGTCATACATTTTAAATGAGATCGGACTCATGGGATTTACAATCTCTGTACACATATCTACATTTTTCACTCTATACATAAATCTGTTCTCCAAATGTTTGATATTCCATCTTTCACCTTCTACTGCAGAGCAACTCTGTGAAGGATGGAGATTTAAATTAAGACTGCCAGCCATATATCTGAGTGAAATCCATGTTGATGTGGTAAAACTCATTTTGCCCGATGAGCGCTATTGAAGACGTATGACTGTCGCAATTTACAGCCATGCGAGACGTTAATGTGGCAGCCTCAGTCAGTCCTGTGCCAATAAACATCAAAACCAGGGAGAAAAAGCTGACAATGGTGAGGAGGAGTAAAAAACAAGAGCGCTTACATCATTTGTGTTGACGTGCCATGCCATGTCTCCGTAAGAAACCAGCTGTCCGTTAACATAGCATCTGATTTCGCTGTTCCTCCAGCGGCTGTAGATGTGAACTATACTGATCATGTACCACTGAGGGGGAGAAGAGAGTCAGATAGAAACAGATTTAATAAGGGAGCTACAGAACAGGTCACTCACTAAGTGGGCCATTATCATTCTTTTGTAAGAGCGTGTCTTTACACTTCATTTGATTACACTTAACTAAAACTACAAGTGAGTTTGGTTTATAGAGCCACATCCTCATCATTTCCGGTCTCCCATTCATTTCTTTAAAAATGGAGGAATTCAGATAAGGTTCCTAGAAAGCCACAGTTGTGAGGTTTGCTTTGTAATGTTCGGGAATCTGCAGTGGAACATTGTGAATAATAGATCAGAGGAAAGGCTGAGAGGAGGCAAGACAAGTCATCCCTGCACAGAGCCATGTTAGACACTGGCTCTAGTTATTCAGGGATGAAACACTAACTAACTATAACTAGTCACGTCTATGGCTAGAGAGGTGACATTATAAGGTGTCATGTCAAGTGGGTACAAAAATCACATTTAAGAACCCAGAAAAAGAGACACTTATCGCTCAACAACTGTGTGGTAAGAGAGGGACACAGGAAGGGACTTCTACTTTCATATTTCTCAGAAACCACAAGCCCTAAACTGTGACTGATTTGTCCTCAGGTGGCTTTAAGAATTGCCGAATCAAACATAATCCATTATAATAACTTAGACGTTTCATCAAAGGCAACCATTCATATTTCATATTTCCATATTTATTTATTGTATGAGGAATACCTCTTGAGATGTGTCCTCTCATTTTCGAGAGGGTCCTCGGTAGGACTGGATAGTACAGAAGACAAGACACTGCAGTACAACATACACATTCACTCACATACAAGCTCCCCCCTATATCCCAAAGATATAATGATGTTATGCATAGGAATTTGTTTCAGAGTTAAATGTTTGTCAATAGCTCTCTCCTAAGTCTGAATTAATTTTGTATGCAATAAACCCTTTTCATATCTTACAGTCTGTATGTCCCCCTCACCAAGTCATTCAAGTGGAACATATCTGAAGTACTGTATATATATATAGCAATCTAAGCTTAAATTGCTTTGCTCATAATTGCTAATGCAGAAACTGTAGATGTATGATGTATTATTTATTCACTTGAGCATTAATAACTACACTTTGTAGCTGCATTTTGTTTCTTCAAGTTGTCCGTTTCTATCCAAGGAGTTATTAACATCCTGTGTTGTTGATGCAGCAGTTGTAGCACTGACGTCGGTCCTATTGATAGAACAATAAAGATCTTTTCAAATGTTTCTCCTTCACACAGATAATTTTTCACCTCTTTGAATTATAAAGTTGAAAACCTTCAGGATTCTGCCTTCGATACTTGAATAAACATAAAGAAACATTACATTATATTGTTGCAGGGAACCATTGTGTGCTGGAATGCTACAGATAATAAAGTGGGGTCTTGTCATAGAGGTGATGCAGACTAGGGGCCCCTGCGTGGCGCAGCACAAAGCCCAACCCAAGCGTCTTTGCTATTTTAAGATCGACGCAGTTGTCAATTTCCCGTCCAGTGCCCGCGTCGTTTAAATAGTAAACGCACCTGCGCCCATCTGTGCGCCCATGGGCGTGCTGGTCTTACAGGGAGGTGTGTTCAGGTGCATTCTGGGAGTATTGCTATCTTGAGGCAGCGGGAAGTGATCGCACCATTGACCAACAAAAACCTCGTCTAAAGTCAATAACGCAGCATTTCATTGTTATTTTAACAGCAAATTAGTAAAATGCTCCTAGGCTCGTGCACACTATGCTACAAATAAATATATTACGGTGCAAATCCTCCATCATAACAGCAAGGCTCCAAGGTCCAAATAATCACCTGGCTTTTAAAGGGAATGGGAGATGATCTCTGATTGGTTTATTGCATGTTACGCCCAAAACACACCTCTGATTAATGAAGACACTAAGTACAACCCTTTTGAACCATGCGCCCGGCGCACGGACCCTTTTTTCTGCCGTCAAACTAGCAAAAGTGGATTTGGACACGCCCTAAACACACCTGCACCAGGCGCTTCACGGCGTGCACTTAGATCGTTAAAATATGGCCCTAAAGGTCAATTAAACTACACTTTGATATTAAAAACTAATTACACAAATACAAATAGCTATAGAAGGGGCTGTTCATTCTAAAATTACGTGTACTCGACAACAAACAAATAAATACCCTAGGGTTCTCTTGTCTTCACATCAGCATCAGAAGCATCAACAAGCCACGCTCTCATAAACATAAACAGCTGCTCAGAATGGTCCGGAGCTCGCAGCCATTCAGAGTTTCTCAAGAAAAAAAGACTTTATGGGGACAATGTATTGTCTTAAGTAATTTGACATTTCTCTGTTATCAGAAAACATATAAAAGAAAGGTATGATATAAATAAATAGATCTGCCTGTTCACAACTTTGGAGCTGCAGACTGCAATAGTATATTGATGCAATCTGGCAACACAGAACAGACTAAAGAAATCAAGACTGGCACAACCACATCGGCAGGCAATAGGTGGTCCATGTCTTCTGTGACTGTGTGCCCACTGTCAGTCTGACCCACGCAGGGCACTGTGAGCAGTCTAATGGAATAACAGCCGTCTTACACACAAACGTAAGGACACTTACTGAGGCTGAGGGGAAGAGTGCAAGCTGCCCGCAGGTAATTTAGTAGAACGGCACTTATCCGCAGATGTCTGAACCCAAAATCAATTAAAAACTTAATTCAACATGTTTTATCTTCTAAGAGCTTCTCCAAAACGATACCTGCACTGTGGCGGTAGGAATGAGAGGAATGCTTGTTCCCAGGTGTTCTGTGAAGGCTGTAATTGTTTGACACATGCTCTGTGCTGGTTTTCCTTCTCCGCAGGGGCCGCTACACTACACTAACATTCCATGCTAGATTAAGTTTAATTTTCTCATCTACATTTACATCCAATTACACCTGCAAGACTCCTCTGGGAGTCGTAAACACTTCAGGTGTATGTGTTGACATACAACTTTGTAATGCCAGTGAAAGAACAGGTGGTGGGTAGGGAGTCGGGGGTGAATTACAGGGTGTTTGAAAACTTTCCTCTCAGCTCAGGCCACACTGATGCACACTTATGGAGTAAGTGGTTGGTATAATGCAATACATGTTCAGATGGGGTTCATGAATTGGGGGTCATAGTAGCTCAGTCCGTAGGGGCTTGGGAACCGGAGGGTCGCCGGTTCAAGTTTCTGTGCAGGACCAAGTACGGAGTGCGGACTGGTAGCTGGAGAGGTGCCAGTTCACCTACTGGGCACTGCCAACCCCCAACGGCTCGGGGGGGTGCCTGTCATGGGCAGCCCTCTAACTCTGACTCTGTCTCCATTAGTGCATGTATACGTCCGGGGCGTGTGTGGAATGTGTGGAATAACTAACAACAGAGTAAAAAAATATATATATATATTAATTTCCCCTCGCTGGATCAATAAAGTATGTCTTAATCTTAATATGTGCCTTACGTATACTACTAAGTAGCTACTGAGCATGTCTTGAGGGTCCGCTGTTTGAATTCAAATAGCTTTGGTTTGAATAACATAATCATATGTGGTATAACAGCTGGAACACATGATTAAAACCCAAAGCTGCTCTTACCTTCCTGGGCTGAAAATCATACTTCACACAGTGCTGGAAACCTTTTCCTTTGGACTTGAGTGATGTGACGATCAAGCAGTTACCAACAAAATGTGCAGAGTACCCAATGCCCTTGCTGGTCCGATAGCTGTGAACAGAAACACGCACAGTATATATCATGAGCTGCAAGGTTAACAGGGTAAACCTAACTCATGTCTCAACAAGCAGGGTAAAATATATTTCAACCCAACTGAGCTTGGAAGGTTTCTGACTGCCAAGCTATGCAGTGTGACTATTATTAAGTTATTAAGTATTTTTTTATTAAGAATGTCGTTGGATGTTTCCTCCTTAACATAACTGAAGTGAATGCTTCCTTCTGCATAATGAGATTGGGGCCAACATCATTTTTAAATTCCTCGCGCTATGCAGACACAAAGCAATTTGCAGGAGTAATTGACAGGTAGTTCTTACGATTCTTATGAGAATTATGATAATATGCTTAACCAGCTAGAACAGGGAAACACCCGAGGTGAGAGCTACTGCAAATTGTGCAGGCATGGTAACAACTACAAAGATGAAAATAGCACAAAAAACCCTTAGTTGATGAGGCACACTTCATTGATGCTCCCAGGGTCTAATCCCTCTCCTCTAATCTTCTTGACTCCACAGATAAAAGATTTATAAGGTCAGCAGTGAGGAAATGCCACCTGTATACAACACCAGCCCAGCCTATACAGCCCACACCCTGCGCACACACAAACAACCTTGCAATACTAATCTAAAAGATTAGAGAACAAGCCCTAAACTGTGACTGATTTGTCCTCAGGTGGCTTTAAGAATTGCAGAATCAAACATAATCCATTATAATAACTTAAGACATTTCATCAAAGGCAACTATTCCAACATTAAAAAAGAAAATGATGTTATGCATAGGTATTTGTTTCAGAGGTAAGCTCTCTCCTAAAGCTTGATTTATGGTCCTGCGGAGGCTCCACGCCGAGCTCTCGCCGTAGCCTACGTAAGTGGCCTGATGTTTATATTTGTGCGCTGGTGTGTGCGTCGAGTCGGCATGTGTGTGTGTGTGTGTGTGGAGTGGGTGATAGAGCTTCGGAGCGAGTAGCGACTCTAGAGTCCTAGTGAGAGAACTAAAGTGTCTCCCCTGTTCTTTCTGACCTCGGTGGGAAATCTGGAGCAGGAGAAGTTAACCCTCTCCTTGATTTCATGTTGTTTATGGAGAAGGAGAACCAGGAAATGAGTCCGGGGAAATGGAACGCTACCAAGCCAAGGCCGAGCAACGTGCGTCACTGCGACGAGTAGTTAAATTTTTTGAGAGATGCACGTCAGGGTACGGCCGTGGAATAAAACAGCCTTTAGTCTGAATTAATTTTGTATTATGTGTGCCTTTTGTATATAAACCCTTTTCATATCTTACCGTCTGTATGTCCCACTCACCAAGTCATTTAAGTGGAACATATCTGAAGTACTGTATATATATATAGCAATCTAAGCTTAAATTGCTTTGCTCATAATTGCTAATGCAGAAACTGTAGATGTATGATGCATTATTTATTCACTTGAGCATTAATAACTACACTTTGTAGCTGCATTTTGTTTCTTCAAGTTGTCCGTTTCTATCCAAGGAGTTATTAACATCCTGTGTTGTTGATGCAGCAGTTGTAGCACTGACGTCGGTCCTATTGATAGAACAATAAAGATCTTTTCAAATGTTTCTCCTTCACACAGATAATTTTTCACCTCTTTGAATTATAAAGTTGAAAACCTTCAGGATTCTGCCTTTGATACTTGAATAAACATAAAGAAACATTACATTATTTTGTTGCAGGGAACCATTGTGTGCTGGAATGCTACAGATAATAAAGTGGGGTCTTGTCATAGAGGTGATGCAGACTAAATGTCAATTAAACTACATTTTCTAGTGCATCCTTTTCACCGCCGACATGTACTCACTACAGCCCCCCTATCTTCAGGTCTATAGCAGTCGACCATCTTCAAAGCCCCACACCTCCACCACCCATTGGGATCATGTAAAACAAACCGACCGCTTTGACAAGCCAGATGAGGAGAGCATGGGCTGTAATACCGTGTGGTGCATGCAGGGCCGGAGGCATACAGAGCCCCACACCTAGCTACCACTGAGCCAGCCAAGACGCTCCAGTGGACAAGCCTGCTTGTGATTACACATCAGGTAGAGCCGCCACCTTGTTCCGCTTCTGAAGACACAATTCTATTTTGATGTTGTCTACACGCCGTGCCACTGAGCGATGAGGCTCTCGGAGCGACGTATAAAAAACAGATTAGCTTGGCATATCAGCGTTTTTTGGGACTCTGTCAGTAAGGAATTGTTGCATGAATGCCAAAAAGTTAGCTTAGGCAGACAGTTCTTTTTCTTTTTGATGTTACACATCAGAGAAACGCAGAACAAGTCCTTCCCAGGTAAGTACAGTGGGGCAAAAAGGTATTTAGTCAGCCACCAATTGTGCAAGTTCTCCCACTTAAAAAGATGAGAGAGGCCTGTAATTTTCATCATAGGTACACTTCAACTTTGAGAGACAAAATGAGAAAAACAAATCCAGAAAATCACATTGTAGGATTTTTAATGAATATATATTTGCAAATGATGGTGGAAAATAAGTATTTGGTCAATAACAAAAGACTTGCAACTCCCTCCAAAGATTTTCTATGGGGTTGAGATCTGGAGACTGGCTAGGCCACTCCAGGACCTTGAAATGCTTCTTACGAAGCCACTCCTTCGTTGCCCGGGTGGTGTGTTTGGGATCATTATCATGCTGAAAGACCCAGCCACGCTTCATCTTCAATGCCCTTGCTGATAGAAGGAGGTTTTCACTCAAAATCTCACGATACATGGCCCCATTCATTCTTTCCTTTACACGGATCAGTCATCCTGGTCCCTTTGCAGAAAAACAGCCCCAAAGCATGAGGTTTCCACCCCCATGCTTCACAGTAGGTATGGTGTTCTTTGGATGCAACTCAGCATTCTTTCTCCTCCAAACACAACGAGTTGAGTTTTTACCAAAAAGTTCTATTTTGGTTTCATCTGACCATATGACATTCTCCCAATCCTCTTCTGGATCATCCAAATGCTCTCCAGCAAACTTCAGACGGGCCTGGACATGTACTGGCTTAAGCAGGGGGACACGTCTGGCGCTGCAGGATTTGAGTCCCTGGCGGCGTAGTGTGTTACTGATGGTAGCCTTTGTTACTTTGGTCCCAGCTCTCTGCAGGTCATTCACTAGGCCCCCCCGTGTGGTTCTGGGATTTTTGCTCACTGTTCTTGTGATCATTTTGACCCCATGGGGTGAGATCTTGCGTGGAGCCCCAGAGAGGGAGATTATCAGTGGTCTTGTATGTCTTCCATTTTCTAATAATTGCTCCCACAGTTGATTTCTTCACACCAAGCTGCTTACCTATTGCAGATTCAGTCTTCCCAGCCTGGTGCAGGTCTACAATTTTGTTTCTGGTGACCTTTGACGGCTCTTTGGTCTTGGCCATAGTGGAGTTTGGAGTGTGACTGTTTGAGGTTGTGGACAGGTGTCTTTTATACTGATAACAAGTTCAAACAGGTGCCATTAATACAGGCAACGAGTGGAGGACAGAGGAGCCTCTTAAAGAAGAAGTTACAGGTCTGTGAGAGACAGAAATCTTGCTTGTTTGTAGGTGACCAAATACTTATTTTACCGAGGAATTTACCAATTAATTCATTACAAATCCTACAATGTGATTTTCTGGATTTCTTTTTCTCATTTTGTCTCTCATAGTTGAAGTGTACCTATGATGCAAATTACAGGCCTCTCTCATCTTTTTAAGTGGGAGAACTTGCACAATTGGTGGCTGACTAAATACTTTTTTGCCCCACTAGATGTTTGCATTCAAACTGTGTGATGAAGCAATGGCAGCCAGCAGGTGATTCAGTGGAACTAACTGTTATCTCTGACCAATTAGTGTAAACAGTCTTCTCTGTCAGCCAAATCTACCTTTTCATCTTTATTATCCACTTTCTCTTCCATTGCGTTCCACAACTCTTTTATATGTCCCATTGTATTCAGTGATTTTCTCCCAAAGCTGCTCTCATGAACAGAAAGAGCGACAGCTGCATATCACTGCACTTTTGGATTAAGGATTTTAGCACTAATTACCCACAAGCTTTTGCAAAAGCTGGTATGTGGGCCTTGTGTGGCAAATCTAAATTAATACCTCCACAGTGCCTCCCAATGCAGCAGTCTAACTCTGTAACAGCCAGTGCCAGTCGCCGTAGTTCATGCCTCCATGGGTTTTAATCTCAATAATCTCACCTAATTCCCCTCTTTCTCCATTATAACCCCTGAACAATATCTGAAAAAAAGAAAATGAGCCCCTTTCATAAAACCACATTACATAAGTGTTGCCAGTGTGTGGGGAGAAAATAAAAGTGTCTGTAAAACGAGTTTAACCTTGAAAAACAAGTTGCAGTCTTAATCAGGTTGGATGGGGAAAATCAGTGTAGGTCACAGAGCATCAGACAGCATATTGCTTTGTCAATAAAGCTGCTGGTAGCTTTATGCGCCTCTGCAGAGAGGGAGTGATTCCTAATACAAAGCTAAAGCAATTAGATTGATGAAAAACAGGAAAGTGTAATTTTCTTCTCTCTGATGTCATAATGTGGATTTACAGCACCCCTGTGAGCATATCCAGGACACTGGAAACATGGAGCATGCATGTATGTACTTGTTTACTCACCAGTAGAGATATGGTTTGTCCTTGTCAACGTTGATGTTATTCAAGGGATCCATCCGGAACCAGGTGTTAAATGTAAACCCATTCTGATAAGGCCACTTGGCAATAGGAGGTAAAGCAATGGCCTGGGACAAAACACAAGAGGGTGGAAATTATGCAGTAGGAGAGACAATTGTTTAAAGGTCCCATGACATGGTGCTCTTTGGATGCTTTTATATAGGCCTTAGTGGTCCCCTAATACTGTATCTGAAGTCTCTTTTATATAGCCCTTAGTGGTCCCCTAATACTGTATCTGAAGTCTCTTTTATATAGACCTTAGTGGTCCCCTAATACTTTATCTGAAGTCTCTTTTATATAGACCTTAGTGGTCCCCTAACACTGTATCTGAAGTCTCTTTTATATAGACCTTAGTGGTCCCCTAATACTGTATCTGAAGTCTCTTTTATATAGACCTTAGTGGTCCCCTAACACTGTATCTGAAGTCTCTTTTATATAGACCTTAGTGGTCCCCTAATACTGTATCTGAAGTCTCTTTTATATAGACCTTAGTGGTCCCCTAATACTGTGTCTGAAGTCTCTTTTATATAGACCTTAGTGGTCCCCTAATACTGTGTCTGAAGTCTCTTTTATATAGACCTTAGTGGTCCCCTAATACTGTATCTGAAGTCTCTTTTATATAGACCTTAGTGGTCCCCTAATACTGTATCTGAAGTCTCTTTTATATAGACCTTAGTGGTCCCCTAATACTTTATCTGAAGTCTCTTTTATATAGACCTTAGTGGTCCCCTAACACTGTATCTGAAGTCTCTTTTATATAGACCTTAGTGGTCCCCTAATACTGTATCTGAAGTCTCTTTTATATAGACCTTAGTGGTCCCCTAATACTGTGTCTGAAGTCTCTTTTATATAGACCTTAGTGGTCCCCTAATACTGTGTCTGAAGTCTCTTTTATATAGACCTTAGTGGTCCCCTAATACTGTATCTGAAGTCTCTTTTATATAGACCTTAGTGGTCCTCTAATACTGTATCTGAAGTCTCTTTTATATAGGCCTTAGTGGTCCCCTAATACTGTGTCTGAAGTCTCTTTTATATAGACCTTAGTGGTCCTCTAATACTGTATCTGAAGTCTCTTTTATATAGACCTTAGTGGTCCCCTAATACTGTATCTGAAGTATCTTTTATATAGACCTTAGTGGTCCCCTAATACTGTGCCTGAAGTCTCTTTTATATAGACCTTAGTGGTCCCCTAATACTGTATCTGAAGTCTCTTTCCCGAAATTCAGCCTTGGTGCAGAATTACAGCCACTAGAGCAAGTCCCACATTGAGCTTTCCTTAGGATGTGCCATTTCTATGTCTGTAGCTATTGAGGAGGAGGAGGGGGGGCAAGGTGGAGGGTGGGGGTGTGGCCTTGACCAACTGCCACTTTGCTCATTTGAAAGCCATGATGTCTCTCTCTCATGGGTGGGCCAAATTCTCTGGGCGGGCAAAGCAGAGAAAGGGGAGGTAACCTTTTTCCTTATGACCTCATAAGGAGCAAGAATGTGTATGTTCTAATGCATTTATTTCACTGAATAACAGGAACAGGAAATTGCTAAATATGCAGTGACCTCCAGAATGTTACTGGACGACTGATCGCATCATAATTCCTGCTCATGCTGAATATTTTATGATGGCAGTGTCCAGCCTCTTTTAGTGAAAAATTACATTCAATGAAATCACTGTTATGACTCATTTACCTATTTGCTTTGGCATGATGTAAAAAGATGCAAAAGGTAATGAACAGTATGTAGCAAGAGTAATGTCCTGACACAGGATTCCCATCTCCCTCTAAATGGTTCCTCTGTCTCGGCTTTCTCTCAACATGTCAACTCCCAAGTGAAACTATCAGCAGCCCAAACTGCACTTATCTTATTCAGGGTTTTCCACACCATTATGAGGCTTAGGCGCAGCACTTAAGCCATTTTGGGCACCACCTAAGCCAAATGCATGTGAAATCAATGTGATCTTAAAAACTAACTAAATGGCTTTGTCCCTAGTGGACTTCTTTAGCAAGTTTATCTCTAAGCTTTTTAAACGTGTTATTTATTTATTATCTGCTCTAGCTTTTCCACCGTTTTAGACACATATACAGGTGATAATAATAATACAAATTGATTGAAAAACGTAAAATTCCTTTAAGGGAAGACCCCTAACCCCCCCATCCGCCAAATACGTGCACCTAAGTCTTCCACAAACCTAGGAAAAAGACTTAGTCACACTACGATGTCAATCTTTTTTACACAGGGTAGGCTACTCACATTTTCTCATCTATAAACCCTTTAATTCATTTGTACTCTTGTTACACTCAGTATACATTAGGGGTGGGAATCACCAGAGGCCTCACGATGCGATATCATCACGATACTTATGTCACGATACAATATTATTGCGATTTTAAACATATTGCAATATTCTGCGATATATTGCAATTTATTACCTTTTTTCCAACTTCAAATTTTTCCCAGTTTCAAATGATGTCCCCAAAGGAAAATTTTGTCAACATTTGTTTTATCTAAAAAGATACATTTCTCTGTTTGTTCATCTCACTTCAATTGTATCGCTGCAAAATGGGGATTGTCAAGCAGACAGACTGACCAACACATATATAATAAAAGATCGATACTTGGCGTCTGTGTATCGATACAGTATTGCCACGAAAAATATCGCGATACTATGCTGTATCGATTTTTTCCCCCACCCCTAGTATACATGCATATACAGTATTAGTGAGGCTGTTGTCATCTACAGTACATGTAAAGACCACTTCACATCTGTTTTCTTATTATACAAGATCATAAAATGAAGAAGTAGATGAGGCATGTT
The DNA here is from genome assembly GCF_010015445.1 of Perca fluviatilis. NCBI lineage: Eukaryota > Metazoa > Chordata > Actinopteri > Perciformes > Percidae > Perca > Perca fluviatilis. Next base: position 39,456,631 of record NC_053113.1, on the reverse strand, counting down.
GAATTGGAATGGGTCCATCAAAAAGGCTAATAATAATGCACCATAAGAAAATAACCCTTGCTGCGATAAACACATCACAATTTCACGACAAATTACTTTGTAAAACCCAGCAGATATCAGAGGTACATTTTTTGATACATGGATTTACTTCAGATTTTTGTTGTTTGTTCACGTATGTAATCTTTGGCATCCGTTATTGTACGGAGCAAGAGATTGTTTGTTCTGTTAATTTGTATGCATTCATTATCAATGGTTCTACGCTGATAAACTGCAGGGCTTCATAAAAGTACACAAGACATGCCATTTTAAAACTGATTGCAGAGTGGAAACGTGTGAAGGCTTACTGCTGCACTGCGACCAGGAAAGTTGAAGAAGGCATCTGGGCCGTGTCTCTGGGGCATCTGGTTCAGCACCGACAACATTTTGACTGCATGCTTCGGCTGCGCAGGTAGCAAAAAAAAAATAAATAAAAAAAAAGAGAGAGTAAAAACAAGACAGTCAAGGCTTTCTCTCTGAGTGTTTGGACTGCAGTCAATACACTGCCAATTACCTCGTTCACTCATTCTGCAGTTTGTCAATTACACAACAAGCCCTAAACAGATCAGTGTGACAGCTCTCTGGGGGCAACTCAAGTGACAGTGTCAAACCAACACACACTTCTGTCCAACTCCCTGCGTTCGATCCCTGTTATCACTTACCCAGAGGCCTCCTTCCCCTCGTAGCATGCTGAAGAGCAATTTCAGTTCCTTCACTGTGATGCTGTAGCTGGCCAGCACTCCCAACATGTCCACCAGCAAGTCTTTAAAGGCACGATAGCATGCATGCATCACCCCCACACACGCACACACGCACACGCACACACACACACACACACACACACACACACAAACAAGAGAAGAGAGAGACAATCATCAAACGCAGCTGCATTTTACAGACATTATCATTCATCCACACTGCACAGGAGGTCCTCACTGTATTCATATGCATCAGCTCCTGAGATAATAGAAACAGTTTCTCTGTAGTTTAGCTTCATTCTCAGTTCATTGTCTGTGAAATTCCATTACATTTATCACAGAAGCACTTCCACCACAATTATACACGGAAACTGACTTGCAAACCTGCAAGATGTCTGAATGGTAAATTGTTTAAAGTGATGGTTCGGAGTAATTCACCCTAGGGTCCTTTGCACCATGACCTCGAGCCAAACACCCCCCCAGAAGCTTTTTTCACCTGGGTCTAACATTGGGAGAGTTAGCGTAGAGTAGCATTATCAGCTGTATAGCTTAGCGCAGGGGCTAATGGATCCGAAGTGTCTCTTAACATTACCCCACTAATAACGCCCGAAATGATACCAAACGTCTACAAGTAGTACAAATAGGTTATGTACTCATAAAACGATGGATTGGAAAGTTTGTAAGTACACCAGAAGTTTATGTAAATAACACTTGCCTGCTGGCTTCTGCTCTCTGCTGTTGTTGTTGCTGCTGTAAGACGAGTGCTTAGGGCCGTCTACAAATTACAACACCGAAAAGAGATGCAACAAAAATATTTTTTAAAGTAAGTGCTGTAGAATAACTAGGAGGAGACAAGTTATAATTGAGGTAAGTTTGGAGACATTACCTTATTTAATCATTAAATTAATAAATATTTTTGTTGCATCTCTTTTCGGTGTTGTAATTTGTAGACGGCCCTAAGCACTCTTACTGCCCGGTAGTAACAGCAGCAGCAGCAGAGAGCAGAAGCCAGCAGGCAAGTGTTATTTACATACACTTCTGGTGTACTTACAAACTTTACAATCCATCGTTTTATGAGGGCATAACCTATTTGTACTACTGTAGACGTTTGGTATCATTTCGGGCATTATTAGTGGGGTAATGTTAAGAGACACTTCGGATCCATTAGCCCCTGCGCTAAGCTATACAGCTGATAACGCTACTCTACGCTAACTCTCCCAATGTTAGACCCAGGTGAAAAAAGCTTCTGGGGGGGTGTTTGGCTCGAGGTCATGGTGCAAAGGACCTTAGGGTGAAATTACTCCGAACCATCACTTTAACTTAGAGGCCCAGTGACGCCGCTGGGACAACACATTTATTATTTCATTTCATCAGCTGAAACATCATTTATAAGTTGCACGAGGTATGGGTGCAGTTTGCACAGTGTAAAAATATCAAAGGGACAATGGCTTCCACAGACAATCCCACAGTGACCCGATTACAGATTTATAGGGGCTTATTCCAGGAGGTAAAACTGAAAAATAGTAGTCCCTACAGACTGCAATGTGTTCATAGACAAAAGTTCAGGATGTAGGCCTAACTACACAGTGGCCGCTAAACGGCAATTAACGTCTAGATAATTCCTAATCCCTAAATAAATAGTCATAACTAAATTTCATGGCAATGTGTCTAACATTTGTCAACAGAACATCATGAAGGTTTAGTATATCTACAGTAAAATATTCTGGATCCAATATGTAAAACTGTAACATTTCTGTAAAACCTTAAAGTTACCTACTATGAATCATGAAGTAAAGTACAACTGTTGTAAATTCAATTATAATCAAAATTTACTCTGATTTGTCATTGGGACTTTTTTGCATGAATTGGCGTCTTAAAGAATCATTTAAATTGATTCAATTATGACAATGATTAAATAGTTTGACAATAAACCAAATTAAAAAAGCATGCTCCAAAGACTCCACACTTCATTAGTTCCATATTTTCAATATGTCGAAAACAAGTATTACATTTCACTGCTGCCTTCGTTCGCTGTTTTTGCTTTTGCATGCATCGAGACAACACAGACAATACTAGGAGGAAAATTAAACAGTTCTGAAAGTTTAAAGTTTCAAAAGTATGTTTTCTTTAATCATGTTATAGTAGACCTTTGGTGCGTGGCTGTCCTAAGGTCCTGAAGAGCGAGGCTTGCAGATTGAATATGGACTTTTTTCATCCAAATTCTATATAACAACTTTGCCAGACTATTGTAACTCAAAATGCAGATCCATTAAAATGCTCATATTCTGCTCATTTTCAGGTTCATCATTGTATTTAGAGGTTATATCAGAATAGGTTTACATGGTTATACATTTTCAGAAAACACAATTTTTTGTTGTACTGCACATAGCTGCAGCTCCTCTTTTCACCCTGTGTTCAGGTCTCTGTTTTAGCTACAGTATGAGGGTGTGCCCTGACAGTAGCTAGGTAAGGACTACTAGCCAGTCAGAAGCAGAGTATGAGGGCGTGCCCTGACAGTACCTAGGTAAGGACTACTAGCCAGTCAGAAGCAGAGTATGAAGGCGTGCCCTGACAGTACCTAGGTAAGGACTACTAGCCAGCCAGAAGGAGAGTATGAGGGCGTGCCCTGACAGTACCTAGGTAAGGACTACTAGCCAGTCAGAAGCAGAGTATGAGGGCGTGCCCTGACAGTACCTAGGTATGGACTACTAGCCAGCCAGAAGCAGAGTATGAGGGCGTGTCCTGACAGTACCTAGGTAAGGACTACTAGCCAGTCAGAAGCAGAGTATGAGGGCGTGCCCTGACTGTAGCTAGGTAAGGACTACTAGCCAGTCAGAAGCAGAGTATGAGGGCGTGCCACGCTAGCAGCTAGGCGAGCATTATAACGTGTGTTCCAAAGTGACCACATTTGTCTCTGAAGTAAAGGCTGGACTACAATAGAGCTGTTTGGAGCAGTTTGTGAACAGTGTTTTCTGTTGGAGATGGTAAGTCCCTTTAGGGTAGACTTTGGGCGTTTTCACTTTGTTAACCTATTACGTGCACAAAAAATATATATAACACAATTAAAGAAAGGGCAAAAAGCCAAAAAGCATAATATGAGCACTTTAAAAGATACAGACAGATGGTTTGTATCCTGACTGAAAGCTAAAAAGGCATAACCCATGTATACAGTACTTGCTGGACATTAACATGAAAACATAAATCTAAAAATGAACATACATGTACTGCTACTGCTGCTGAGCAATTCTCATACCTGCAATCATGTCGTCCACCGAGCTCATTTTGAGCAGCACCTGCTGGATGAGGCCCACCTCAGTGCTCGTTTGCAGGTTTCGAACACTCTTCCGAAGGATGGCGGTGAACATGCTCCAGATTTCGGCCTGGCAGGTGACGTCACAGTGCCCCAACAGCTCCACCATGCAGCCGATGCTTTCTGCATCCTGGATGATGAAGTTTGTCTCCAGATCAAACTCACCACCCACCAACTGCAGAACAAGATGGGACAGATAGATTGGATTTCTATGCCTTTCACGTGCTGTTTAAATCATATTCTGTTGATGTAATGCTCCTGCATGGAGCCACATTTAGATTAAACTAAACGTTCACACTGAGCACTGCTTTCAACCCTGTACTTCATCAGGTTTTTTCTTTGAGGGGAAATTAGCCAAGAGGACCCTGTCACATATTTTCCGGGTCACTACTCTGATGTTAAAGGGCTGGCCAGGACTGGAAGACAGTGGAGATCTCCGGTCTTCTAAAAGGTTTTGACGAGTAATTTAAACACCCATGAAAATAAAACAGCCGGGCATTCAATTAAAAGAGGAGGGGAAGTCCCTATAGCTCTGCTGCCCCATTTTGAGTAGCAAACGATAATCACTATTAAGAAAACAGCAATCGATAATGCAGTTTTTCAAGTTCAACAACCATGAAATTAGCCCTCTAAAGAAGTGCATGGTATATACGGAGAGCACTGACAACAACTTGCTGGTGGGCATCAAAGCAAGCAGGTGGAAAATGGGTCTAGATACCGACTGCACATTACTGTGATTGACAGGTAATGGCCAAGTGAAATCAAAAGCAGCCTAAAGTAGAGGAAAGAGACTACTGTAGTCCATGGAGGCTTCGAGCCTAACTTCAATCATCCTCAGATCTTGGGGCAATTACATTGCAATGATGTGTGTCACTGGACGGCCTGGATTTAAAGATTGGAGAGACAGTCTTTCCTCAGAGTGCAGTTGTTGTGCAGATAAAAACAAAGTACAGTACATACAGTAAGCTAGGTTTTATGCTCTCTCAGGTATAACGTGCAGGTGAAAACTTAGAGAAAGTTTTATGGGATATTATGAACTTAAAACTAATTTATAGAATTAAATCTTGTCCAGCACAATTGTGCTACATTTATTTTAGCCTCTACCTTCAACTGTTGTTGCAGCTGTGTAGATCCTAGCAGTAAGTGATAGATTTCAGGGACTTACAGTGGCAGTTTATTCTGGAAAAATGACAAAGCAATTGCCTACATATTTTTAGAACCATCTCCAAAGCTGGCATTCAGACATCTTCATCAATAAGCACAGAGATCAGTGAGGCACTGACAATAACTGGAATTTCACAGCTTGAAAACTCATGGGCTGGGTGTATGCAGTCTGAGTCAGCTCACTGGCCAAAATCTGCAGACAGCTTCTATAAAGCAGAGCAAGCTGCACAACGTCTGTCATCTAAATATAGTCGCTAATAGTTATGGCAAACTAACAGACTGGTGGAAAGTTTCTTATCAGTATGCAGACAACTCCTCCGGCCACCTGCCTAATGCCACCATGCATGTCCTGCTGCAGAAAGCCAAACACAATAAAGCAACATTCTGTTGCTTCATCCTTCTGTCGGGTAAAACATGTTGCATCTGGTGGCCAAGTCTAATTGGGCAACGAATATTACATTTAGCAGTTTGGCACTAGAACTCTGATAATGCCCAAACGATCTGTTCTGTTATATAAAGGAATATCTACACACACAAATCGGACATTATAGCACATTTAGCTACAACTGCTGAAGTGAATGTGGGGCACAAAACATACTGTCAAATAATGTGTGTGGTGTGGCTGTACCTGGGGATACTCCTATAAGACAAACCAGATTCACAAGCAGCTAAATCAAACATAATTGGTATTATACTAACCATATGAAAAACCTAATAACAGAGTCTATACAGCATTTGTCAAGCACCCTTCTGCTTTATGATCCTTTATGAATTTCAGTCAAGGTGCAAATGCCTCGCTTTTAAAGATGAATAAGTTCAACTCCCTTAAGTACAGCACTGAAGTGAAGAGAAAAAGTCAGGACAAAGACATCCAGATCTGAGAAAATGGTGGTGCTTTATTTTTTTTTTAAGAAGAGACTTTTTATAGATCCAGAGGCTGTCAAAGGTTGTCCGTTTATTATTGTCAGACAAAAGGCTCTTCTGTTGCAGCCATCATGACGCGTATCACCCATCGTTGCACGCAACGGGGGAAAAGAGCCACGAGGTCTAGACTAAACCTTATCATTCTTCAATGCTATTGCAATAATCACACTATTCACAGGCCCGCCACAATCCTGAGAAGTGGTGTAATTGCAGATTCAGATTTGCAGAATCATTTTCACCCATTATGCTACAAGAGGTAAATAGAGACATGAAATCACTGATTACGCACTTCATATGTGGAGAGCAGAGCTTCTCTGAGACATAGGAAAATTAAATCATTTCAGAGTTTGAATAGTTCAGTGATGTAAACCCCATAATTAATGTTGAGAAGTAAATGACCTAATTCTTTGTACAGGGGCAAACTGTTGCAGTCTGTTTGCATATTACAACAGTGAAAACAGAGTTGCTAAAAGTCATTATGCTCCACCAACACATCCCAATACCGGTTCAATTCATTCTGCTCATATAGCTGCTTCAGTGGTTGCATTATGGCTCTGACACACCAACCTGACGGCCGACCTTCGGCAGAAAAGCCAGTCGGACTGACTGCCTCTGGTATGTTCTGCCCATGTGCAAAACGTAATACATCTCCATAACAGCAGGCGGCGCTAATCTGTATTGTCGCCCAAAAGATTTAAAGCGGCAGCTGATTGGACGAACGCGTCACGGGGGTCTGGCTTCTCCCGGATGTTACAACCGGGTATAATGGCGGCTCGTTCGGAATACGATCTCATATTTTACAAAGATAATTCACCGAAATTTGTTTCTGAAAACATTTTAAGAGAGAAATAGGCCGTGAAGCTGCTGAATCTGTCTTCATTTCAGATCGACAAAGGTCAGTTTAAAAGATTTCCGTCAGATTTTGAGAGGCGTTAGTCAGGCTTATCCTGCTCGTCATTTCCGGGTTAGCGCTCCACCAATCAGATTGGCCTTTGAGTCCGACTGCCCGCCTTGCGATTCAACATGTCAAATCGGCCCAAATGAAGGCCGCCGGCTCCTTGGACTGCCGATGGCACGGAACACACGGAACAGACTCGAGTCGCTGATCTCGCCAGACTGTCCGGCGGCCGATAATCGGGTTGGTGTGTCAGCACCTTTGCACACTTGCGAAAACAACGCGTTTTAAAAAAAATATTTGGGGGGTTTGTGGTGGCGAGTGAGTGGTTATGACACAAACCACATATACTGGGGACATCTGTGCATGTCATACCGCTCTCTCTCTGCCTCATTTCCTGTCTGTGATTCTACTGTCTTTTTAATAAAAGCGCAAATACACCTGTCTATGTAAGTCCCCACAGTTGACAGACTGACAAAACTAAAACTATAACAGATCCAAGGAACAGTCAACAGAATTGATGGCACTAATCTGGGGATTGGGGAAGGATATAAAAAAATACTCTGGATTGACAAGGACTGTTTGTTGGAGCTTCATTTGGAGCAAATGGCCACTCTAACTAAGCTTCAGAGTTCCTCTGCAGAGATGGAGAACCTGTCAGAAAGACAACAATCTCTGTAACACTCCATTAATTAGGCCTTCTTGGTAGAATAGCTAGAGAGATTCCACTCCTAAATTAACCCTCACAGTAGGCTGGCATCGTCCACGATGCCACACGGCACCTCCGATTAATATTTAGATAACTTTATGAAAGTTTTATCGATCTTCTTACCCTTTTTCCAGCGAAAAGCTAACGAGCTAGGCATCACGGGGGTATCTTTCTTGTCTTCGTAGCCTTTACAGAAGGTTTTCTATCCAGCCTGGAACTCTTTTCGGAGTTGTTCAGCAATACATCCAAATGCTTACATCCAAGATTTATCCACCCAATGTCCATAATTTATCTCGTTTTCAGTAATTTTTTCTGCTAGGTCTGTGCTCCGTCTAGTATAAATCTCCCATGATGCTTTGCAAGACAGTGTTTACGTTGTCAACCAATGGGAAGGCTGGTCCGTCACACAAAGAATATAGAGAGTGGAAAAGATGGATCACTCCAGGCTGTTCCGAGCGAGAACAAAGAGTAAAGTGAAAAGGAGAGATAATTCCGGTCTATTTCAGGGAAGAATGGCGTCACTGTTTAGGTATTTGGGATACTTTTGGGCCTTTTTTGAAGAAATGTAAATAGTTTGTCATTTATATGAGTTATAACGTTCATTATGTTTATTTTTACACTGGATGACTCCAAATATATAAGAGAACTGTTTTAGACAACACAAATGCTTGTGTAGCATTGCTGTGTGGTGTGATATCAATAAATATGACATTATTATTTTGATTATTGGCAAAAGCGTCTGGACTTTTTTTGAAAAAATGTATATATTTTGTCAACTTTATAAGTTATAATGTTTATTTCTTCACAGTTTGACACCCAAGACATATGGGAACTGATTTAGACAGGAGATTGGCTTAGCTTTTATTGTTCTGTGTGTGATATCAATAAATATCTGTGAGATTAATTTTCCGTTTTATTTATTTATTTGTTTTTAAGGTCATACAACCTTTTTTTTTTTACATTCAATTGACCTCACTACAGCACAAATATGCTAACAGCCCAGTTTTTCCTGAAAAAAATGATGTACATTGATTGACTGTGGACAACAGGGTTGATGTTTTACAAGCTTTTTTAGAAAATAAAACCAGACGGAAAAGTAATTGTAAAAATGGCCTTAGGTTCCTGAGGTTTTAAAGGCCTATGGCAGCCAGCCTGGAGTTTACTAAATGGCCGTAAACCAGACAGCACAGGAAAAAATGATTCTGCTGTCTGGTGAGAAAGAAATGGAACGTTGGACTGAACGTCACGTAGCAAAACAAGTGGCAGCAAACAGCTACTGTACGGCTCATCACCTGGCTAATAGTGTCCCAACGAAGAAGATGATGATGGTTGCAGCATAACCAGTAGAACTAAAGAGAACCTAAACAAAGCTAAAAGCACGGAGGTCTTTTAAATAAAAACCTACAGATGACCTCAGAATGTGGTGAGGATTCACCTTTCAGCACACAGCAACGGCAATGCTGCAGGAACCGGCTGAGGTCTGGAGTAAAGCTTAGATCGGCCCAAAAAAAATCAAGCCCGACCCTACCCGAGCCCGTGCACGCTGTGTCCGAGCCCGGCCCCGCCCGACACATTAACTGTAATTATGAGACCGAGCCTGATTTAAACCTGACGTTCTCAACTACAATTCTGAGTTGTTTGAACTACAGAAATCTGTTTAGAATTATCTTAATGAATAATGCAACAAGGACGAAGCATGTAAACTGCGCGGTTTGTTTATTCAGAATGGAATGGATCGCAAATGGATCCAAATGAAGAAACGTAAAAAATAAATAAATAAAAAAAACCTCTACCATAGCTCCCTCAGTTGAATAGTGTGGGTAAGAGATCAAGGCAGCAACATAATCAAAGCCCTGGAACAACATTAGGAGACTTTCTTGTCTCGATCACCTAATTAATACTGTACTGACCATATCTGCTGCTGAAGGACTCGGGAGATATCTCTGGCCTGGTTGCGCAATTATCGAAGACAGTGCTACAGATGGGGAAGACACGATTTAGCGCAGTTTACCTCACACTTAAGTCAGTGCTCAGGGCTCCAGCCTAACTTTTTTTATTTAGGTGCACCAGCACAAAATTTAGCCATTAATGCCACAATTTCAAGGTCACCTTTTTATCACACTCCATATACATTCATATATATATTATGTCAATTATTTTAAACAAGAATAAGGAGTTGGTATATATTTTTTTTTTTTTGAAGCACAATTATACTGTACTCAAAGTCTTATAGTGGGTCCCCCCTTGCTGTCAAATGCCCCTCAGATGGCCAACACCTGTAATTTGGCCTTCTTCCCCTTTGGCCTTGGCTAAACCAGCTTGCCACACTCACTAGCATCAAAATCCTCCAAGCTGGGACTCTCCACACTGATTCTTATCAGATCTTCCACTAGTCCAGGACTAAAAATCATATCAATGTATTTTTCAGCTGAATGGCGATACACAATATATCTCTCTCTATCTCTAATTTATATTTTTTACAAAGTAGGCTAAATGTTCAGTTTTAAGTCAAAGCCACTTTTCACAAGCTCTTTTATTAAAACAGATGTGATTAAAATAAAATGCAAAGACAGGGTTTCCTTCCCAATTTGAAAATATACAGCTGCAACACATGTAAATTATCTTAAATAAATAGCCTGGGATATATTTAAAAATATATATATCATATATAATATATCTCTGAGAAAGCTCCTTCACTTGTTTTCAATAACAGACCCGGATAGCCCAGTAGCTCATATAGGGAGAGAGGGGGAGTACGATGGACTGAAGCGTACTCACAGAGTGACGGCTGACTCATTATGAATGGGTCCAGCACGGGTCGAATGCGGGTCAGCGGCGTTACACACGTCTTGTGTAGGCTATGAAATGTCTGTATCGTCACTGCGCTGCATTTTTATGAACTATGATAATGTGGCCATGGGTCACATCTCTCGCCCAGGTACAGCAGGCTCCGTCTTACACGCTATTACTCAACGAACTGAAGTTACCCTAGTTCCATTTAATAACTTCTAATGTGTTTTTCGCCGTGGCGGCCGCAATAACGGAGAGTTAGCAGCGGAAACACTGGTACCAATACAGGTTTCCCTCTCATACTTAACAATATACAGCTGTGTTAATAACCATTAAAACTGTAGACAAATGTCAGCAGTTTGGACCGGTGGCGCTGTGTCTCTCCATGTTGCAGGGAAGCCGTGTGTGAGTGAATGGGGGCTGCTCCGAGGAGAGATCCAAACACAGGCACGGCTTTCCAGAAGGAATGGGTCATGTAACGCAACATTAAACCATATCCATATAAACGGCATCGCTTCGTTCGTGGAGAGGCAGCGGATGCGAGGACGTTAGGTGCACCGGTGCGACCTAGGAAAAATCTTAGTCGCACCCTTACAAATTTTGGTCGCATTTGCGACCAAATTGCTCGCACTCTAGAGCCCTGGTGCAGGACATGTAGCCCACCCAGAGCTACGGGAGAAGCTGGAGAGGCATAGCTGTCTCCCCACCAAATTTGGCTAATAAACTACTGATTAAAAAAAAATGCTTGATCAAGGGCCCGGCCCGGCACAGACCGAGGATAGCAGCGGAAATATATCGGCAAATTCGGGCTCGGGCAGAGAATCTAAACTCTAGTCTGGAGGTGAAACTGCCTAAAAATGAGTGGACACCTGAATACTGCCGTTCCTCTGACTGTACCCATCCAATCTGAGAAAAGGTGCCCTGCTTGCTTAAAGCATAGAGGACTTGAAGATATGATGGCTGCAAATTGCACCCAAAGTCCTTTAATAGAGTTTGAATGACTAGGTGAATTTACTGAATTTGCAACCCTTTTAAACATGTTAGTACTTAGTAACTTAAGTGTAGAACACAAAATCAAAAAATGTGTCTGCAACAACATTCTATGTATTTGAAATTTCCCGAGGAGCTTCTTAACCAAACAATGCTTAATGCAATTAAAAGGTGTTACGCTTTACATTATACGAGTGCCTGATGAATACCATGGAGAAGCAGTCGCTGCTAAATTCTCATGTTAAAAAGGTAACAATGGAAGCAACGGGAGGGACAGATAAAACATGCAGGGTGAATTTTCATTTCTCCAAAACTCTACGGTCAGAATTAAATGTTCAATTTTCTTTCAGACTCCCTGCTGGCTCTCCAGAACTTATCTAAAATACTTGAACAGCAGGAAACACTGGCAGTGAGAGAAAGGGGCTGTACACTCATTTATTTTGCCGCTATCTCTGACTTCTACGCCTGATGGTTTCCGATGATAGAACACTGCTAGCCTTGGTCTGTTTACCAAAGTTAAATCCAACTGCAGTTCAGTGTTCTGGTGAGACTGAGCTCCTTTGCTAAATCCTTTCTCACTCTGACTCACAGACGATAGCCCTATCAGTAATCTGCACAATAAAGCAGAAGTGGCTTTGGGAAAGACACAAGGGTCATAAATTCAGATGCAAATGAGTCAGAAGAACATTCAAAGAAACAAGCAATATCACAACATAACACATTTACATCTGGTCAACTGTATTGATTTATCCTGTAAAGTGTTGCTAATTATTATTTTACTGCCTGTGTTGAAATATAAGTATGAATTCCAATGGGAATTGAATATATGACTTAATTAAAGGCCTAAACTATTATCAAAATAAGGAAAAAAAAACTTTTTTAGGCATTTGAAAACCACAGATTACCCACAAGTCAAGACTGAGAACAAGGTCATACATATCAGACTGTCGTTGGACATTTACATTTTGGAAAACTAAAAACTGCAACTAAAGCCTACTAACTAAAATGGCATCATATGAATCAGTTTTTATATGATATCCCACAGAATTCTTAATATACAGTATATCATAAGTGTGGGGGGGGGAAATCGATACAGCATAGCATCACAATATTTTCCGTGGCAATACTGTATCGATACGCGAATGCCAAATATTGATCATTTATTAAATAAGTTGCACATGAGAATACATTTTTTTGGAACTAGAATAATAAAATCAATTGCTTTTAAAATTATTTTTTTTTTGGTTAAAACATATGTTGACAAAGTCTTCCTTTGGGGACATAATTTGAAGTTGAAAAAAGGTAATAAATTACTATATATATATATATTGCAGAATATTGCAATATTTTTAAAATCGTAATATCATTATATGGTGAATTAAGCATCTGGTGATTCCCAGCTCTAATATTACAGGCCTTTTCTGTGGTCACTGTGTTGCCATAAATCTGTCATACGATCTGTGTTGTGCCTCTGTTGTTCACAGTTGCAATCGGACCCGATGATTTCAAACTTGATGAATGAGTAAATAATGAAGTTTTTCAGTTCTTTTCCCAAATAAATGTTGTTGCTTTTGAAAAACTTTCATTACATGAAGCTAAATGGCCACCGTCTACAAGTATTTTCTTCCTGCATAGGAGAACTGTTAATTGATGCAGTGATAGTGACACCCTCAGAGTTCATTCATCCATATGGGACCTACTGTGGGTGTTAAGTGTGTATTTTCTTTGTATGTAGCAAGGAGCTCAGCATATGGGATGTCATAGCCAACTAATCATCCCACGTACAGCATGCTCTTTTCTGCGTCTGTCTCTCACTAAAGGCTGGAAATTTAAAAAAGATGGGCTGACTGAAGTCTTTCAGGTGCTACAAGGTCTGGGTTGCAGTCCTAGTAAAAGACAACCTGTCACTCAGCATGTCAAGTGTCAGCTTAAGTATTTATCTTTGCACAAATCTTCCGACATGTCTTTGAATGCACCATAATTTAACATCAAAGAGGTGGGAAAGTTCTATATAGTGTGAATGCACTGAATTGCACTTAACTGCACTGAATTGCACTTAACTGCACTGAATTGCGCGCACGCACGCACGCGCACACACGCACACACACACACACACACACACACACACACACACACACACACACACGTCCAGAAAATCTTAGCCATGTGGAGGCACAGTGTAATGGAGGGAAGCAAATTAAGCAGCCAACAATCCATGCTGTATGATGCAAATACCCATGTGCCGGTTCAAATCAGATGGAGGTAAAGCCAACCCATTTCTCTGTTCCCATGAGAGGGAAGGAGGGAACCTGCCTCTCACAGCTATGTCTAATCATATAATTTCAATTAGGAATATCTGCTCCGGATTATTAAGACGCTCAGAAGCTTGGTGGCACTCCAGGTCGAGGATTTGCAAACCAGAGAGGAAGGTTATAGAAACAAAACAAAGCGCTTTTCTAGTCTCAACGACTACTCAAAGTGTTTTTACATATTACAGGCACCATTCACCATTCACCATTCATACACATCATACACCATGGCCGAGGCAGCTGTACAAGGAGCTACCTGATCATCAGATATGGCCAGGGATAGAACCACTGACCTTCCGATTGGTTGACGACAGCTCTACCACCTGAGCCACAGCTGCCCAACAACACTACAATGTAAGGCATGAGAGTGATACCACTTCAATTAGGCTCTAGCTGGTATCTATGCAGCTCAAGCTGGCAGACCTGTCAGGGCGGTAATGCGAGTAGTGAGTGACAGCTGCCTCCCTTCACTGTAATAGCACAGGGACTTAGAGAGGAGGACTTACCATTCAGAAACCAGAGGGGAAATTAGATTAGCCACAATGCCTTTCAGTCGCCTTATAGTCACCCTGTCACATTGGCCTGAGGTTCACTCAACTCAGGGCTCTAATTTAAAGGTGTCCTGCTTTCTTGGGGATGGAAAAGAAATGATCAGGGACAATCCAAAATACTTTTTGGGACAATTATTGGACGGAAGGTAGCCTAAAAGACTAGACTAGGTTAAAACCTAGTATAGGGCTTGACCGTGTAAGGTCAACATGCCTTATTGTGGCCAAGTTGTAGTCAGTGGAGGCTAGGGCTGGGCGATAAAACGATAACGATAGGTCTCGCGATAGACACATAATCAATATCAATAGAAAATGCGGTCGATAAAACGTTCGATAACTTGTTTTTCTTCATCAGAAGAAACCAAGAAACCAGAGGTTGTGAAGCAAGTTTGGTTGCATGAACAAAGGCACTCACTCTCTGGTAACCTAGCAACTTAGGGAGTGACACTCTAGCAGCCAATCATGTAACAGTATCAAGTTTGGTTGCGCCACATCGCTGTCTCGTGTTCTTCAATAACAGAACCGGCGGCGTGGAGTGATAAGTGGAAAGTGAATGCTGCAGCGAGCGAGGACATTTTTGATAAAACAGGAAAAGTCAGTATGGCAGTTTTTGGGGATTTTATAAGTCTGACCGTAGACAGACCAATGTCGTCAGACCGTCGTCCCCACCAACACTGGTAATACCACAAACTTGTTTTACCACCTTAGCCGCTCTCACACTTTGGAGCACAGCCGTATTCGCCAGCAACGTCCAACAACATCTGCAGCTGTTACACCGCACAAGCAGCAGAGCACCACTTAGAGGTACTCTGCATCAGCGCCTTACTAAACGCTACAAAGAAATAACGGAGGCAGACATGCTGAGCGCTGTCCAGAAGCCAGGGCACCAACCAAGCGCTAAACCTGCAGAAAATAGTTCTTTTCAGGTTTCAGGTTTCTTATATTTAACACTTTGCACTATTTTATTACACTTTATTAAGCATTTCTTACTTATTCTTTAATTTTGCACCTTAACGTTAAGAGATAATTGTTAAGTGTTCATTGTGATTTAAGACCTATGTTTACATTTTAATTATTTGAGTGTTTTCCATGGTTGTGTTGACATTTCTGCTTTTATAACTGAGGGGATTATAATCAGAGGAAGGTTAAGTTTAAAATAAAAATGTTTAAATTTAATATATTTTTCTACTGGTCCTTATTTTAAATAGGTCATAAAAAATATCAATAATTATCGATATCGACCGATATGAAACACTTATATCGTGATACAGTTTTCAGCCATATTGCCCAGCCCTAGTGGAGGCTATAACTTGAATTCCCGGCTATGAAATATTTAACTCAAGTGGTCCCAGCATTTGTTTGTTGTCTACTGAAGAAGCATATCATATGACATGGTGTAGCCATTTTTGAGACATTTATTTATTTATTTTTGTGTGTGTGTGTGTGTGTGTGTACTATTATTGTTTCCTTTTTTTATTATTAAATAATTGCTTTAAAAAAAAGAATAAACTCAGAACAGGATTAGAATTTATTTATATTTTAATATAACTAAATGTTCATCTGCATGTAGTCTGCCCATGCTGCTAAGACTGTGCATTAAAACGGTGGCGGTGGTGGCGAAACAACCACCGCATATTAAAGAAGACAATCAGCTGATTGATCGGCACTAGTGGAGTGCCGCACCGCTTCATTTTGATAGAGCAACGGCCAATGGGGAAACCCAAACACTAATGACATCACGCTCACTCCCACCAATGGTGTAACTTCATCATTTAGCGACTCAGTGAAAACCTTTGCATTTTTTTAGGGTTGTTCCTCGCCCTGCCTGTTCAGCCCTAACCATAACTCTGTGTGTATGACGGCCGATTTAACTTGCCAGTCAATCAATATAGCGGCACGTCCAGCAGAGAGCCACAGACTTAGCAGAAATTAAACTTAAAGATTATTTTTTGGGGCATTTTAGGCCTTTATTTCCTCTGGACAGCTGAAGACATGAAACGGGAGAGAGAGGGGGAATGACATGCAGCAAAGAGCCACAGGTTGGAATCGAACCCGTGGCCGCTGAGTCTATATATGTGCGCCCGCTCTACCAACTGAGCTAACCCGGCCATGCAGAAAGAAAAACAAAAAACTTAAAATGCAACTTGCTAGTGGAAACTTTGCAAGTTAAGTACACGTAGCAGTTAAAACATTTAACTTTAATTGTTCAATTACTTTTTTATTTTTGTTTTAATAATATTGTTTAACTGATAGTATCATTCGGTCAAAATTCTTATAGTCAGTTAAAGGTGCAGTAGGTAAGCCTTATAAAACTAACTTTCTGTCATATTTGCTGAAACTGACCCTATGTTCCAGTAGAACTACATGAAGGAAAAAAAAACTCCCTGTTCAGATGCACCAATCAGGGCCGGGGGTCTAACTGTGTGTCAATCACTGCTCAGGCACACGCATTCATTTTCCCTCGTGGGGGGAGGGGCTTAGGAGACCGTTTTGGGCTTTAGCAGAAAAGGGGGGAGGGACTGAGAAGTTGTCGATGTTAAAAATATTTGGCTAAGTCCTGGATCTTCGCAATCCTACCTACAGCACCTTTAACGGTTAAAGGGTTAATGACTAACATCCCTAAGCATAACATTAATCTCTGACTTAACTCCAAGAGACTCCAACACATTTTAAGAGCGAGCAAGCACTCTGAACTGCAACAGTGGCGTCTGAAAGCAGTGAATGTGTAGCGGCTGTCAGGCCCTTACAATGGCGTCACCAAGCGGTGGTGGGATTTTACGCATTCTGGTGTCAGCCAAACGTACTGCGGAAGAGACAAAGACATGGAGAATCTTTCGGTTAGGTCTCTCTCTTCTCTCAATGACTTTCCCACACGTGGTCGCGCTGGTCGATGTAATGACGCAGCCGTTGATTACGGGAAGGTGTTTACGTAGGTGGAGCGTTCAATGCAATAGGCTGTGAGAAAGTGGAAATGGAACTTGTGAGCAGAAAAAGTGTTGTTTGGCAGTACTTTGAGTCAAAAGAAGGCCATTCAAGTCCAGCTACATGTTCAATTTGCAATGCCGCTTTGTCTCGTGGTGGCGAGGACCATAAACAATACATAACATGGCCGCTGTTACAACATTTGGTACGAAACATCCCAAAGAATACGAGTTGTGCACAAAGGAATCTACAGACAGCAGCCAAAATGCAGCAACTTCAGGTACGGCAAAGGAAGGACAGTCACTGCTAAAAACTGGTGTTAACCAGACAGTGTTCATACACTGCTATGGACGTTGTTTACTTCATGAATGTGTTTACTGTGTTAGTGGACTGAGGAATGGGAGGAGGATTCAGTATTCGGTTTCAGATTCAGCAGAATCTTTATCGGTGGATTCGGTATTCGGCCGAACCCCAAAAATCTGGATTCGGTTCATCCCAACAGTATTTACAAATCTTTAAAAAAAAAAAAAAATTACAGACATTAGTTTAAAAAAATCTGTTAATTTAGAAAAAGAATGCATGTCATATGAAGAAATCAATGAACATGTACAGTTTTTGTATCAAATGTGAGCTTATTCAAAATTAAATAATTCCCATGCCGTTTTATTTATGCCACGCAATTTGAATTATGGAAATAATTTTATTGAAGAAAGAAAGTCATTTATAATTTGGACAGGCAACATTTATACAGGGCGGTTTAAATTGTACTTCGGGATGGTGGTTAGAGACCTGACTGAACAGCTCCCAAGCTTACAGTCACTTACACCTGGCCAGGAAAGAATGAGATCCAGTGATGTCACAGATTACCCAGCAGAGCTTGTTGAGGAAATCAAAGAGCCCAAACCATTACTGAGATTCTTTAATGTGCTGGGAATAGTACATTCAACCAAGCAGTCATTTATTTCAGTGTGCAGCAAAATCCAAAAATTGTTTATGTGAAAGCAATTAGGGTGTGTGCTTTAATTTTGGCCTCGTTGGCTCCTGCCCTTCTTTACGTGATAGGGTTATGAGCCACAATCAAGTATGTTTTTTTCCCACTTAGAAAGAATTCATTTGTGCGCGTCATTGCTATGGGGCAGATAATTAAAGAGAGCTACATCTGAGCCATCTAGAATCCCTCCACTTTCAATGCTTCTGATTAAGCTAGGGTTGAAGGCTCGCCGTCGCCATGGTGACAGGCAGCAAAGATTGGACTTGAGACGTTTTCCAAGGGAAGCCTACAGTGGCCACTAAATTGGGTGAAAATAAATAGAGCTGATGTCCTATTTACAAAGGCTGGGGTTGGAGTGCGAGCACTGCAGCGAAGGAGTCTCTTGAGGGCAGATGTGGAGAGGAGGGGTGTCCTCCCCGATATGTATATCAAATCAGAAGTGGTCCAGATTTAAAAACACATTCATCTAGTCTGCCGGATGTGGACAGTAGCATATGCTGACAGGAGATATGTCCACCCTGTTATTTTTCAATGAGTATTATATGATGTGCAACATGCCCTTCCCCCCTTTTTCAAAATCACTAAGATCACACTGAACTGGGAGCTCTACTGAACAGTCACGATCATCACAGTCAGAGAATGCACTGGCTTAATAAAAGCCCAGATACACTCAGCTAAGGTGTGCCTACTAGAACAGTTTTGCACTCAAACTGAAAGGCAAGAGGTGAGTGTTCATGAGGTGCTTGGAACACTAGCTGTCTCTGTGTGGTGCATTTGTGTGCTAGCATGAAGCTCCAACATACTATGTTCAGTTTTGCCAACAAACAACACGGCATTGACCAGCAGAAGACCAAACAAACATGGATGTTACCAAAAGGACAATATAACATGGTGGCAGTGATGGAGTCCTGGATTCAAGTCGCTGTTCTCTGGACTCGGGACTCGAGTCGGGCTCGAACTCAGGTAATGGTTGACTCGACGCAGACTCTTCTTTGGTGACTCGGACTTGGACTAGGACGACACTTCTTGGTGGCTTATTCCAGTAAACGCAGTGATGTCATTACCAGGGGTTGATGCATAGACTGTATAAGTAAAGCCAAAACATCTGGATCGCCCCCTAGTGGCTGGCTGCAGTATAGGTCATAAATCCCACCCCTCCCATGTTAGCGGATGGGACATGGGCCACTCTAAAAAAGAAAAAAAAAAAAAAAAGAACACATCAAATACTTTTTTTTTCTTCTCAAAGATAGTTTCTGTAGTCGTTATCACGCTGATGTTTGTTCAAACGTTCATTTTTCTGATAGGTTTGGTTTTTATTAGTTAACGGCACGAATGACAGCTGTGATTGACTCGCAGTTGGTTGGGCGGGTGTATGGGCGGGACCTCGATACTGCTGCTCCATCGACCAATCAGTACTGTGCACTCTGGCTCCAAAATTACAAAATGGCAGCGCCCATATCCTGGATATTTTGGCTTCACTTTTGTACAGTGGGAGGAAGTGGAGACACGTTGTCCATCTTTATATACAGTCTATGGTAAATACTTGGAAGCCAAACTTTCCCCTCCAAAACTTGAGTGTACGAGGCACAATAACAAGGTTCAGCTCCGGAGTCAGAACAGCCTGCCGCTGACTTTTAAAACCTAATCCAGTCAAAAAGATAAAGTATGATGCAAAAATGTGTTATACAGAAGTAAAGAGGAGGAAACAATGAGTTGACCGGTCTGCAGCCAAGTGCTTAGCAGCACCAGAGGGAGTTTAACACAAAACACAATAGGCATATAGAATACTTGGATTTTCCAACAACAACTCGCACTTCACAGCCACTCTAAACAAACTAGTTTTCAGCAACAATGAGGCAAAGGCAGATGAATGGGTTTGAACTGTTGAAAAGCAAAAGACATAAAAGAGAAGTTATGTAGGCCTAACAATTATTTATTCACAAAAGCACTAGCATGAATAACTTTAGATTTTCACAGATGTTTTACACATCAATTTAATTGTTGTCTTTAAACTCACACTCTTTTTGGAGAAGGCCATTGAAAAATAATTAATTATAATTAATTAATAAAGTCATTTGCTGATGCTGTATTTTGTGTAACGAAGTGGCAAACAATGATCTTATAGTAGCAGTAGTAGTTTAAAGTGTTGAAACTTAATAGTTTGTACAGTAGTTTAACAGACCATTATATCAGGCTGCCAATATAATCAATACGCAAATATAGCCACTTCAGCCAAACTAATTGCTGGTCATAACAATTTCATATGCATCAGTGATTTGTTTTGTCTGGGGAAGATCACCAGCTAACATCTCATCCCTCACTTCTGGAACCAGTAGGGATCCACCGAATCCAGATTTTTGGGGTTCAGCCGAATACCAAATCCACTGGTTAAGATTCTGCCGAATCCTCCTCCCATCCTCAGTCCATTAACACAGTAAACACATTAATGAAGAAAACTACGTCCACAGCCTCTAAAATAGTTAAATGTAACAACTTAATGTTGAATTCACACACTCTTTTCACATCGTAGGAAAGCACATCGACAATTTTGTTTGGCAAATTTTCGCTAACAGTGTATGATGAAGGTATGTTGGGTGGGTGAAATTAGAAAGCTAACATTAGCTAACGTTAGCAGCAGCTGGCCGTTCGGTCGCTCCGCTCCCACTGTAGGGAGACTCATTTGCCGAGAGAACAGCTGACAGCCCTGTAGATAGATAGGTGTAAACCGAGCCCTGGGTATCCTGCTCTGCCTTTGAGAAAATGAAAGCTCAGATGGGCCG
Organism: Perca fluviatilis; assembly: GCF_010015445.1. Lineage (NCBI taxonomy): Eukaryota > Metazoa > Chordata > Actinopteri > Perciformes > Percidae > Perca > Perca fluviatilis. Next base: position 39,435,565 of record NC_053113.1, on the reverse strand, counting down.
ATCTGGAACCTTCTCCTTATGAGGTCATAGGAGCAAGGTTACCTCCCCTTTCTCTGCTTTGCCCGCCCAGAGAATTTGGCCCACCCATGAGAGAGAGACATCATGGCTTTCAAACGAGCAAAGTGGCAGTTGGTCAAGGCCAAGACCCCCCTCCACCTTGCCCCCCCTCTCTTCTCCTCAATAGCTACAGACACAGAAATGGCACATCCTAAGGAAAGCTCATTGTGGGACTGGCTCTAGTGACTGTAATTCTGCACCAAGGCTGAATTTCGGGAAAGAGACTTCAGATACAGTATTAGGGGACCACTAAGGTCTATATAAAAGAGACTTCAGATACAGTATTAGGGGACCACTAAGGTCTATATAAAAGAGACTTCAGATACAGTATTAGGGGACCACTAAGGTCTATATAAAAGAGACTTCAGATACAGTATTAGGGGACCACTAAGGTCTATATAAAAGAGACTTCAGATACAGTATTAGGGGACCAGTAAGGCATATATAAAAACATCCAAAGAGCACCATGTCATGGGACCTTTAAGGGATGACACTTCTGACCTAGCAAGTCTGAGGAAGAGCCATTGGCTCGAAACATCACTGCAAATAAAATCTTTCAGAAGGAACTACTTTGTTTTTTGGATCACTCTCAGCACCCATTCTAGTAGGTTTTCAATGTGCATGTGTCTTTGTATTCATTCCCACAATAAATATTAAATGTTTTAATGAGTGATATAAAAAATCTTTATTTTTTGAAGAACAGCTGGTATATGAAATGATAACTTTTCATTATAAAGATATTGCCAGAAAACAACCACACGGGTCATTTTTTACCTAGTCATGCATCGAAGGGTTAATATGGTGAAGTGTAACTAGTACCATTGGATTCCTTGCCCCTTACAGTGTGGGTTTAGCAGTAAAAATCAACATTCCAGTTTATTCAGAAGTCGAGATATTACAATTTTAAATTTTACGGCGGCCATTTTTTTAACTTCAATAGGGCCGCCATATAGACATCTGGGCAAATGCAAACATTGATTGATTTCTGACTCCTTATACAAGAACCTTTCCAAAAATGTATAGTTTAGCAAATCCCCCCCAAAATCCCACAAAGGTTAAAATCTGAATATAATGAACCTGACTATTACAAAAAGTAGAGCTGGAAGCCTACCTATGGCCTTTCTTTTTTTTTACTCCAAAATAAAAGGTCAAGCCATCTAAAAAAACAGGGGTGTGGAACGATGAAGGGGAGGGGGGGTATCAAATGAGTAAGAAGTCAGCTTATTGCTTCTGTGGTTCTATTTAGTTTGATGAATGGTCTTCATATCAATGCTGAACCATGCTAATGACCACACTTCAAATGCCCTATCTGCCCACTCTGCCTCAACGATCAGTTAAGCACACCACAGAGCTGCATACTGACTGGGAGAGAGAAAAGAATGATTATTTTTCCATTTAAAAGGCAATAATCATCTAGAGTTCCCACAGAGAGAAACAGAGAGGGAGAAAGAGAAAGGACCAATGAGCCAAGTTGCCATTATTAACTTCCTTCTTGTTTATGTTTGACTTTTTGTTCAGTCCTTAAAGGGATACTTCACCGATTTAGCATTCAGCTTTGTATCAGTAGAAACCCGATAGTATTTCTGAATGACCGTGCCTCCCTCCCTCATGTCCCCCTGAGACGAGAGATTTCTGCATTTGGGGCCTGGAAAAAATCTTCCGATGACGTAAAATGACGATTTTTGCGTCATTGGAAGATTTTTGGGCAAGAGGCAAAGGACTACAGCCAGTAGTAGGATCTACTTCCGTATGTTTTCAACACGCCCACAGAGGGTTGGACTGCCGAAGTCTGGCGAGGTATTCCGAATAAAACGACTGTCAGCCATCTTGAATCTTCGCTAAACAGGCTTTCGGTTTTCAGCAGAAAACATTTACAACAATTATCTGCATTCAAACTACCGGACGTGTTACCACCGGGATACATCGGTACAGATCGGAGAATATGGAGGAAACGTTATTACAGACGCAATACTCGGCACACTACGTGAGCTTCGCCTGCACGGAGACCAGCGGTGTCGCTCAATGCCGCTAGCCGGCTAGGGGACATCCTCATCGGCTAGGTGGAAGGTGTTTTTGTTGTTGTGGAAACATGCCTGAACAACAGTGTACCGGAACCGGGACTATCCAGCTACCAGGCTGCTCTCGCCGGCCCGTGGAGGTGGACTGGTGTAGAAATAAAATCCAACTAGCTACTGCTAACTGCTGATGGAGCTTGTGACTGTTAAATGCCGACCATTCGACATTCCACGCTAATTCACGGCTGTGTTTATACTCTGTGTTTAGCTGCACCAATGCTAGTATGCGTTAGCTGAACTTTACAGATCCTGCTTGCAAGTGTCCGCTCATTTAGACCACAAACTGGACTACATCCAACTTCAACGACACTCCCAACGTGAGTTCAGAGACTGCCGTGTTTTTGTTGTTGTGGAAACCTGCCTGAATAGTGTACCGGACTGTCCAGCTACCAGGCCTGCTAGCCCTCCGAGCTAGAGATGCTCTGTCGCCGGGTAAAAGAGGTGGGCTGTGTTAACACCGAGTGGCGCAGAAATGTGGTGATTTGTATCCATTTAACTGCTAACTGCTGGTGGAGTTTGTGACTGTTAAATGCCGACCATTCTACATTACACACTAATTCACGGCTGTGTTTATGCTCGGTGTTTACAGCCCACCAAGCGCTAATGCTAGTATGCGTTAGCTGAACTTTACGGAGCCTATAAAGTGTGTGTACTAAATGTAGCCTGTTTCGTATGTCGTTTTTATATAATGTCGTTTTTATATATGTTAAATGTGTAACACCACTTGAGTCACGATGAAACGTTTCGTGTATATGGTTGAAATGACAATAAAACACGCTTGAGTTGAGTTGAATGCCTCTGTCGGTCTGTCAAGCGGTAGGCGTGGCTTGGGAGTGGACTCAAAGCAACGAAGCAGGTGCATTCTGGGATTTGGTGTTTTTCATCCATATAAGACCAAAACACATTTTCTGGCTTTTCTCGGCCTAGAAGGCACCAATTTGACCCAATTTAAAGATATATTCAGCTTTCCAGTGGTGAAATATTCCTTTAATGTGAGCAAATCTTTAATGGAAATGGAGACTACCAGACTTTTTTTTTTTTTTAAAGATACATTTTTTGGGCTTTTCCGCTTTTAATGGATAGGACAGGTGAGAAAGGGGAGAGAGAGTGGAAATCGTCTGATCACTGGTCCTGAGTCAAACCCAGGACCACTGCGTCGAGGCATAACCTCTAAATATGTACGCACCTGCTCTACACACTGAGCCAACCCGGCCACTGACTACCAGACTTTTGAGTTTTCCGAAATGCTCTACTGCTCACACTACATTCTACATCCCAAACTGTTGACATGGGGGTGCACAATTTACACAACTTATTTTAGACATGTACAGAAAGTGTACGGATAAGTCCAGCTGGAGAGATCGGCAACAGACGCAAATGAGTATGATGTTGTGTTAGCAAAAACACACTAAAGTCACTGTGTGTATATGTCAGCTGCATTCCTCCTTTTTTAATTAGATACTGCTTTAATGAGAGGACATCTGCTATCTCTCCCATCTCGTCTCCAACATACTCCAACTACCTACGCATCTTTATTGACCACAAAAAAAATTAAAAATAAAAAATAAAATAAAACTGTATACAAAATGTTTTGAAAACTGTTGCACTGTTTCGGATAATTTGCAACACAGCCAAGGCGCTTCCTGAATCCGCATGAATTAGATGCACCATGATGATTGGACACAAGGGTGAACAGGAATGTACTCTAAAAAGAGAGCATGAGAAACAGCAAGAGAGAACTCTCTGGCAGTACTGCACTTAAAGTGATGGTTCTGAGTAATTTACCCTAGGGTCCTTTGCACCATGACCTCGAGCCAAACACCCCCCCAGAAGCTTTTTTCACCTGGGTTTAACATTGGGCGAGTTAGCGTAGAGTAGCGTTAGCCGCTGAGTAGCTTAGCGCGGTGCTAATGGACCCACGTTTGTATCTCTTAAATGACCCCACTAATAATGCCCGAAATGATACCAAAGGTCTACACTAGTATATATAGGTTATGCACTCATAAAACGATGGATTGGAAAGTTTGTAAGTACACCAGAAGGTTATGAACACTTGCCTGCTCTCTTCTGCTCTCTGTTGCTGCTGCTGCTGCTACCTGCAGTTAGACGAGTGCTTAGGGCCGTCTATAAATTACTACACCGAAAAGAGATACAACAAAAATATGTATTAATTTAATGATTAAATAAGGTAATGTCTCCAAACTTACCTCAATTATTACTTGTCTCCTGCTAGTTATATTACAGCACTTACTTTAAAAAATAGTTAAATTAAAAAATATTTTGTTGCATCTCTGTGTTTTGTAATTTGTAGACGTCCCTAAGCACTCGTCTTAAGCGCAACAACAACAACAGAGAGCAGAAGCCGCGAGCCGCAAGTGTTATTTACATAAACTTCTGGAGTAACTTACAAACTTTCCAATCCGCTTTATGTGTGCTTATAACCTATATATACTGGTATAGTCCTTTAGTATCATTTCGGGCATTATTAATGGGTCATTTAAGAGATACAAACGGTAGTCCAGCCGCGGCTAAGCTATTCAGTAGCTAACGCTTACTCAGTCCAAAGTTAGAGAACCAGGTGAAAAGCTTCTGGGTGTTTGCTCGAGGTCATGGTGCAAAGGACCCTAGGGTGAATTACTCCGAACCATCACTTTAACTATGGCAATGTGAATAACTTTTGCTTTTATATATAGCTTGCTTGCATTTAATTTGTATCTCATTAAATAAATAAAAAAGGACGAGTGGAAAGAGAGACAGAGTGAAAGAGAGACGGAGAGAAAGCAGGGCTTGCAATATGACAGTCTATGAAGTAACACAGGGCCATATCTTGCTCCTGACATGCTTGAGAGAGTGGAACACTTTCCCATTACCTCTGCCAAAGACATTATGTTTTTCAGTTTGGTTTGTTTTTCAGCAGGATTAAGAAAAAACTACTGGCCCAAATTTCATGAAACTTGGTGGAAAGGTGTAGCATGGGGCAAGAAAGAACCCACTACATTTTGGTGTGGATCCGAATCACACGGCGGACACACAACTCATTTTTCACTTTCATTAGCATTGTGAGATTTGCCTTGGCTTGCCTTGGCTGTGCTCTCGTGTGCCCTTCTAGTTTTACTCTAAATTCATATTTGCTTTGCAACCATCACGTAAGCATGAGAAAACTGCATCTATTTAAAAGGTCCTATGACATGGTGCTCTTTGGATGTTTTTATATAGGCCTTAGTGGTCCCCTAATACTGTATCTGAAGTCTCTTTTATATAGACCTTAGTGGTCCCCTAATACTGTATCTGAAGTCTTTTATATAGGCCTTACTGGTCCCCTAATACTGTATCTGAAGTCTTTTATATAGGCCTTAGTGGTCCCCTAATACTGTATCTGAAGTCTCTTTTATATAGACCTTAGTGGTCCCCTAATACTGTATCTGAAGTCTCTTTTATATAGACCTTAGTGGTCCCCTAATACTGTATCTGAAGTCTCTTTTATATAGGCCTTAGTGGTCCCCTAATACTGTATCTGAAGTCTCTTTTATATAGACCTTAGTGGTCCCCTAATACTGTATCTGAAGTCTCTTTCCTGAAATTCAGCCTTGGTGCAGAATTACAGCCACTAGAGCCAGTCCCACAATAAGCTTTCCTTAGGATGTGCCATATCTGTGTCTGTAGCTTTTGAGGAGGAGAAGGGGGGGGGCAAGGTGGAGGGTGGGGGTGTGGCCTTGACCAACTGCCACTTTGCTCGTTTGAAAGCCATGATGTCTCTCTCTCATGGGTGGGCCAAATTCTCTGGGCGGGCAAAGCAGAGAAAGGGGAGGTAACCTTGCTCCTTATGACCTCATAAGGAGAAGATTCCAGATCGGCCCATCTGAGCTTTCATTTTCTCAAAGGCAGAGCAGGATACCCAGGGCTCGGTTTACACCTATCACCATTTCTAGCCACTGGGGGACCATAGGCAGGCTGGGGGAACGCATATTAATGTTAAAAAAACTCATAAAGTGAAATTTTCATGCCATGGGACCTTTAACTAAGGCCACAACTTAAATATTGGCCATATGGCTTACTGAATGATTTCAACACAGGGATCAAATCAACCAGTCACCTGAACACAAACAACCATCAGCTGGAAGATAGAACCAAACATTTCTCATCTTGCTGCAAATGTAAGGCAGATGTGTACACCATAATTGAGGGTATAGTACATGATTGAATAGCTCTACCTAGACTGGTCAGAGGACACGACGACTGCACAATGCCCACAGCCTTCTGTGTGACACCTGGAGAGTCTCCTCTCATTCGATAAAAACGAGGCTCAGTCTAAGCTACCAGACAGCAGCCACCTGGTGTGTCTGAATTTCTGAGCACATCTCCTGCCATGTCGGGTCTATATTTGACATCCATATGTCCGATTGTGGTTGAGCAGTGTGAGAACAAAATTTGCCAACCTCTGTTACCTCATATTTATTATTTCAGTGATACAACGTGAAAGGGAAAGTGCAAGAGAAAAAACAAAAGAGCAAAAAATGGAATCATAAAATTCAGAAATAAAAGATGAAATTACAATTCATATAAGGAGCCATAAAAACAACAATTGCAGCAATATTTAAGTACCAAAATGTAATGCCATCATCCCTCGATTACAGCCTCTGTGCCTACATTTTAAAAGGACAAATCCAGCAAAAACGTTTTTGCCACTTTTTCCGACGTTTTGGGGCGCTTTTTTTCTATGACGGCTGAGGAACTATTTTCCTGACTTCTGTAAAAAACGCCGTGCTTGAGCTATGTTACTGGTTAGTATTTGCACGGCGTTCGTCGTTCGACTGGTCGTGACTGTTTTCCCAAGATGGCGCCCGCCTGTTTACGTGAATGGTACTGTCTTTCTAAACTATCTTTTTAATAAACTGTCTGCCCACTCACAAAGTTCTCAATGCTTGCGTTTACATGTAGGGACCCTCATTATGCTACCGTTGAAGTGTGGTGCTATTTTGAGCCTTGTTAGTGGTATAGAAATAGCGATTTCTTTTTACTTTACCCTCTGCCCCGACGACAAGCGTTACAAGCTAATTAGCGGTTCGCGCTAAAACTGTTCACATTTGATTAACATGAAAACATATCCCAGAGAACAGTCGACTCTGTACCCATGTGTTATTAACCCCTAGGTTCATTTTGCGCCGGATTTGTCCTTTAAGGTGAGAATCACAGTAGCATTTATTTACAGAACCCACACAGGAACATTTACTACTTTCAAATGGAGACTAGCTCAGCACTGGCAGGCATGGAAAGAATGTGACCTGAATTTAACTCCCTTCATGTGACCAGACTGTGATCGAGACGTCAGGAGGCTTGGTGTATCGTTTGTGGAAACACTGCTAAAGATTACAGATTTATGCTCCACTGAACTGGTTGCCTGCAGCATACAGATGTGGCTAAAAAGCCCCCAGGAAACTGAGGATGATAGGTGTTTTTAATCATGATTCAGTCTACCGCGGGAATCCATCACTGAGGATTTTGATACTCTTTACAGTTAATGGAGCAATGCTGTGTTTCATCCCTTCTCCTAATTGAATTAAGAACGGCACCAGTTTATCATCCGTCTGCAAACATCTGTTTGTCAGTTTAGTGACAACTTTGTTTTCCCACCTTCTGATTATCAGCTGGGCTTAGCATAGTCATAGATAAGTAAACTAAACACACTAAGGATTCAATTCCTTCTATTTGTGGCTACTTGCAAAGAGTAAAATAATCTAAGAAAATAGATAAAATTTTCAGACAACGTGTGCTTTTGGAATATGCTATTAAACATTGTCTGATTCGACTGTATTGTGCCCATAGAACCCAATATAAATTATTCCTGGCAGTTAATATAAACTATATTTCAATTCACGCTGTTTAATTGCTGGGAAATCCCATTTTTTATGTATCAGCCATAGTCACCAATTAAAATCTGCAGTGTGATAGTTAATTTGCATGAAATATTAGTTTGATCATTTATTTACTTCTGATTGCTGTCACATTATTTTAGGTGTTTGAGTGCTTACAGACCCTTTTCCATGACAGCAGCAATTTAGATTGTGTCTTATTCTAATTATTTAAACAATAAATTAATCTGAAAGACCATCACAAATACAAATAACGGCAATCTGCAGAACACCTTTAAAGGTTGTTTCACATACTGAATGATTGATGTAGGCTATTTAGTGTGCATAAAAAAAACAAAAAAAAAACATTTCTTAACCCCTTAGCATTCAGCCCCCTTCTTCTACAGGGGTACGGGTGGGGGACAAGGGATGTTTGGGGGGTGATAGCATGTCAACAGTGGATTCCACATATAAATGGTATACAGCATTTACAATCTGGGAATTTAATGATTAATTTGGCATGCAGCTTAAGTTTTTCTATTCATGAATCAGAAATAAAAAAGTAATTAATTAATCAAAATAAATTGTGAAAGTGTATAAGGACTTAGTACATTATGATATGAATGTATGATGGCCAGTCTCATGCTAACTTATGTCTCGTAAATTGTTGCAGCAGTTTTTGGGCATAGGAAACAGACACATCAATGTTTATGTTAAGGAAAAAATATCAAGCTGTGTATCTATAGTCACAGGAGCACTGGGGTGATGTAGCCTGACGTGGTCCTACTCAGATTCTAGTCAGAATATGAGTCTGATGCTGCTCCATTGGGCTGGGATTATGGGACGTGTTTCAACCGAACCAGGAAAGAAAATGCCTCTGCACTCAACTGGATAGACCTACAACCAATCAGAGCAACGGAGTATGTAACGTGTAAACTTTTGCCGAATTCCGTAGGAAGGACGGCAAAAACATATTTCCGATCGCCAAATGCCTTGATCGCGGCTCTCTGTTCCTCTTTTAAAATGAATGCGCTGTCGATATCAGACGCGATGGCGGAATCTACACATCTCAATTCTCCAGCGGCAGCCATCTTTGTTGTAAACAAATTCAACCCAAGCGCTGTTTGGTGACGTGGTTGATTACGTTACTGTTGATCATCTGTCCATCATCGTATAAAGCCCGCCCTGACAATTTGATTGCTCCAAACAGCTCTGGTTCGAGCATAGTTGCTCCACAACGGATCAAGTTGGACAGTGGTGGCCTAACTGACAGGATCAAATCTGGGTGGGGACATGTAGTTCTTGCAAATGTGATTTTTTTAATGGGTGGTGATGGCGCAGTGGATATGACACGTGCCTTTGGTGTGGGAGATCTGGGTTCAATTCCCACTGTGACACATCAATCTCTGTGTCCCTGAGCAAGACACTTAACCCCTAGTTGCTCCAGAGGCGTGCGGCCTCTGACATATATAGCAATTGTAAGTTGCTTTGGATTAAAGCATCAGCTAAATGACATGTAATGTAATGTAAAAGTTCAGACCGAACTTCCCGACCTCAAATGTTGTGGGCGGGGCTAAGTATCCAGGCTTGGGGGTGATGCTGTAAAGTTTTGGATTTGAGTAAATGAAAAGTGTTGAAATGCTGAGCTCTAGCTCTGTCAACAGTCTCATGAACACTTGACCGCTCCAGTGGAAGGTCAAGGTCTTAGAAACTCTATTTCCCACCGGCTGTACTTCACTCCAAACAACAGGGTGAGCCTGGGTTAATTGGAACACAACAGAGGCACTTGAAGACAGTATAGTGTGAAAGCAGTGCATATCTAGACAGCCAAATAAAAATTTCAAAATGTGCCCAATGAAATTACCTATATGTCAGTCACATGATCCTCCCTTTTCTTGAGTTGACATCGAAATCTTTGCTTTATCAGTTGGTGAGTTCAACTACTGCAATCAAGCAGCAATGTGTGGACTTAATGAAAACCAGCCTTTATGTCTGAACTATTCTGAAGTCTGGTCTAAGCTTAAGAGCCCAGGGGGAGACAACTGTATTGTGTGTTTGTGAGTGAAGTGGAAATCAGGCTGGCAGAGAGTAACATGAGCCAAAATGTTTACGGAGAGGTTTGAGAGTATCACTAAAAGTGCAGTTAAGGGCACACAGGACAGATCAACAGCAGACGTAGACCCAGCAGGCTAAGCCTCCAGCATAATTCAGACTTAAAAGCATGGCAAAGATACAGATTGTGAGGGAAGGAGCAAATGAAAGAGGTGACAATGCTACAGTAGGAAGAAGAAAGACACTGGTAAGGGAGAGTGTGCCAAAGAGTGGGAGAGTTCAGTTGAAAAAGAGACAAGCAGAGAAAAGACAGATTTTATACTGAGAGTAAAGACAACATAACTTGCTTAATAAAAGAACGTGGGTATGTAAGGTTTTGAATTTCAGGATCTTAAAAAAATTACTACGTGACAGTAATCTACTACTATTACTGAGCTACCAAGGGAATATGCCAAACAGAATGAGAGAGATCACGTGGGAATAATCCAGACACAGTTAACAGAGGACAGTGCATCTCTTCATCTCATCTTCCATTCATCTTGTGGGCACAGCAGTGTCCCACCATGAATCACAGCCACCTCATATATCTAATCTTATCTTAAACCTGGCAGTCTACAGCTGTAATAAATACCGTGGCCACGGCTCCCCGCCACAACATCAGCAATATGTGCCATTTCATTTCTAAGATGGAATAACGTGGTTGTCCTGTAATTGCCAATTTATCCATGAACGGGGTGGGGGGAGGTCATCAAACAGAGAGTAGCATCAACTAAAGCAGGAGTCAAACCCCTCCCACCCTGCAAACACAGAAACAGACAAATACAAACCGACATTTATTCATTAATATCTTGAATGAAATAATTGTCCTCCTTTTTCTCAAGACCTCCCGTCTCTGAAATGTTTCCCTGAACTGACACAGCTGCTACAATACATTTTTCAATCTGAGAAAACCACATCAAATCAACAGCCCCTAAGCAAACACTAAAGAGCTATTTGTGATGTGTTTAAGAGGTAGGGAATAGGTGATGCCACGAAAAGAGCACAGAAGCACAGGCACATGACCTGAATATTAAAAGCTCCTTTCATCATAAAGTGTAAAAGGCCTTACCTTGGGAAAGGTGTTAAGTCTGTTTTTACCTTCTCTGCCAATAAATTAAGGGGAAAATGAAAAGTAGCAAATCTCAAAAGGCACAGAACGTGCAATGTGTCTAGCTGCCTGGACTTAAAGTAAAATGGTCAGGATGTTTGCCCATGCCCATGCTCATACCTTAATCAGAAGTAATAGCATGACTACATTTTTAATCTGCAGGAAAATGGAATAAATGTTAATCATCATAATCATTTAGTAGTGTGTGTCACCTTATCGTATTAAGGTGAAAGTGGAGCACAAAGGACCACAGAGTTCTTGTTATTTCAATGTACGGTGTCACATTTTTCATAATTTCCCCTCTATAATAAAAAATAAGTAACAGCTTTTAAACTGCCCTGCCAATCAACAAAGGTTTAAACTAAAAAAGACAAGGAGGGGTTTTTAGAGGAGAGTTTTAAGAGTTTTGTGGGAAGCTGCATTCATTTTGAAAAGGTATTGTAGCTCTCCCAGTGAGTTATGGGATCAGGATATTATTCAATTCCCAGAAGCCAGAGGGCTGAATAAATTAAAAAGTTTGAAGGTGAAATTGGAGAACAATGGAACATGGGGGTCCTGTTTTTTTGTTTTTTTTTTGTAGAATATGTCAAATTATTCATTCATTGACCTGACCTAGAAAATAAAAATAATCTTCAAATGTTCACTCCCAGGATTAAAGCTCATCAGGAAATGCTAAACTAAACAATATCAGAATATAGGCTTTAAGGGTAAAGGTGGCAGGGTCCTGAAAGATTCCCTCCATGTGGGCGGCTAGGAAGTGCCTGGTTACTGCAATGAAAAAGAGGCAGTTGATCAGTGAGAGTCCCTCAGCTCCGTCCCCAGACACCAGCTGCCCGTCTCCATTTCAGCACCGAGGACAGCTCCCTTCTTGTGGAACCCAGTGGCCAATCAGCACTCGACTTCTGATCTGTCGAACGGGAGGGTCCGCTTCAAGTGAAACTGACTGACTTAACTTTGTTTAAATGGAGTTCTCACTTTCTATGGATTTATGATGTGTGAAAAGGCTTTTATACAGCGTCTCCACCATCTACCCTCAGCTACTCAGTCAGTACCATGCCAAACATGGTCACGTGGGGCAGCCGGTGGTCCTAGAAGTGAGCCTTTTCATCTGTGGCCAGTCTTACACTTTAAAAGCAGCCTGGTCGATACAAAATGGAAATCAAAGTCCAATAAAGCTGGTCTGTTTGCTTTAAAATGGCAATAAGGAAAAGAGTATGAGAGCACTTTGCCTTTGTTCCACTCTACTAATTAATCACACCTTTTAGCTGGCCTCACAAAGCGGTCTAGGTCCAAGGGGGGGAAATAATGTTTTATTTTTTTTTCCAATCTTATATTCAAAGCTTACTGTGTGGCAACACATGCCTGTTTACTATTCTGGAGGGTTGTATGATGTGGTCGTTCCTCTAATCCCTTGAAATGCTTGGAATTGTCAAACAGGAGAAGTGCTCACCTCTCCAGAGCGGGAGAGGAAGAAAATTAAAAGGCAACCTTGCAGGAAATATATCGCACAAAAAAGAAAGAGGGCTGTGCTGTGTGTACACATCTACCAGCAAACCTGACTGAATGATAGTGCTAGTCACAGAACACACATCATCCGGTCTGAGTGGTAACCTGACACAATAACAACCTCATGGGACACAGGAAAGAAATATTATACATACAGTAGGGCTGGGCGATATAGACAAAATCAAATGTCACGATATTCTTGACAAAATACCTTGATGTCGATATTGTGACGATATTGTAGGATTGACAATTGGTGCTTTAACAAAATATTATTTACACAATGAGATGTTTGATAAAAAAAAATCATCAGAAATGTTGATTTAATGACAAAGTGTGTAAAGACAAATAATAGAATCTGTTGAGTTCAGAAAATTACATCACTTTACTCTAACGCAGCCTTCAAAACCAGGGAAAGACAACACTTAATACATTACGATTTTACAATATCCAAAATCTAAGACGATATCTAGTCTCATATCACAATATCGATAGAATATCGATATATTTCCCAGTCCTACTGTACAGTCTAATTTATAAAAAAATAAATGCTTTTGTCAATAGAGGATAACAGGGCAAATTTGATGGACAACGCAAACAATGCAAAAATAAAACATTTGTACAAGGGATGCTGATTTTGATTTGTTTTCTGACCTACCCTTGTTAACCGATCATTAAACGTTAACTGACAACAGAGTCCCAGTTGACCCGTCCAGGATGCTCGGATATGCTCAGGGTGGAGCCCGAACCTGTCTAAAAGCCCGCTTTTATTAAGTAACTGTAGGAAGGCATTCGGAAATGTCAACAGATGAGCACATCAGTGCACACGGGGCAACAAGCGCACGTTAACACAGGCGCACACCTACATAATAAGCTTTTTTAAATTTAAAATACGCAATGCCTTATTGTGCTGATGTGACTGAGCCCGACCTGAACATAATTTCTAAATATCTGTCCAAACCCGTCCCGACAGGCTCGGTTCGGGTATCCATCCTCTAGTCCGCATCGATATAGTAGCATGTGTCACATAGCCACGAGCAGGAAAAAAGAGCAGGTTAAAGAACAAAGTTAGCACTAGCAAGTTAACTAGCAGTTAAAAACAGTGTGTACGGCTTTCTTTTACAATGCAAAATAACTGTTTTTATTTTTGGTTTGATAATATTGATTTTAACTGTTTAACTGATAGTATGAATTGGTCAAATTTCTTATTGTCGGGTAACGGTTAAACAGTTAATCATTAACATGCCCATTAAGGACATGATTTGAATAGGGAACACCCTGTTAATCCAAAATACGGTTGCAGAGACATGAAGCTGCTGCCCAGAAAACTATAATTGGTGCTAAATTGGCAGCTCCCATAACTTAGTTATAAATCGGACCCAAGATAGACAGTCACCTTGACAGTACTCTGCACTGCAGCATTCTCCTCTGCTCACCTTTGTTGACGCAGCCAAGCCATGCGATATAATCTCATAATACAGGACAACTGAAACCAAAACATCTTCCTCTCCATCTCTGAACGCAGAGACACATACAAGGTATCAACCACACCTCTCTAATTCTCAGCTAATTAAGCCCATTACTGTAGATATGGAGCAACAGTTGTGATCTGGTACTAACCACACTGAGCTTGAGATACAATTTGGGTTGAAATCAAGCACACATTTCAAACACATCATGTTGCATCTGCACTGGATGAAGCAGACAGCTGGGGATAGACCTAACAGTCGAGGGGTTTGGTGATTAGCGTGCACAGTTTCCTCCCGCTGAATACGGCTGTCAAAAAAGCATATGCTCTTTGAAGAAATCGCATACGTCCAGAAATATGTGCTGCTAGTTTCCATCTGGAGAGGAGAGGAGAGGAGAGGAGAGGAGAGGAGAGGAGAGGAGAGGAGAGGAGAGGAGAGGAGAGGAGAGGAGAGGAGAGGTCTACTGCTGATATAAACATCTCTTGCTTGATAGGGGAAAGAAAAGTACACTGCAATGCAGACACCGGAGGGAGAGATAGAAAGGGAAGACAGAAAACAGAGAGGGTTGAGATTACACCTTTAGGAGGCAAGAAAGGCAAAAGATGAGAAGGGGCTGACAGCAGGGAGCTCTTGACTCTGTCCTCTCCAGGCTGGGACTGGGGACAAGATGTCCTCCAGGTTCAAAACGGGGATCAGCATGCAGGTCACAGAGCTGGGGGAGAGGGGAGAGGAAGAAAGCGGTGGAGAGACAGTCCACAGTGTTTACTGCAGCGACTGCCCACTTCCTCGGTCTGACCATAACACTAATGACACCATTTCCTCCCAGGCAATTTATCAACACCGACAGCGAGCCATACTGGGGTTTCTTTCACAGAGCCATTGTGATATTGGCAAACCTCAGATGACACGTACTGTACAGCTACAGACATGTGATCCAGATAACAACAGTGTTAAACAAACAGGATAATATGAAAATATAGGTGCAAACATCCGGTTTCTTTTTGGTCTGCATCAGGGCAGATCCAATGCCACTTCATACAGCCTCAATTAAGGTTATTGTGGAGGAGTTATGGCAATTTTAAACACACACACACACACACACACACACACACACACACACACACAACACACACACACACACACACACACACACACACACACACACACACACACACACACACACACACACACACACACACACACACACACACACACACACACACACACACACACACACACACACACACACACACACATAACACTATTGCCAACCCACTGTTCTTCATTCTAACCACAATGAGCAACAAATACAATATTTCATGCTTTTATTACTGAGGTCAAAGCTCTCTGCCTTGTAGTGAATCAGATATTTCATCTAGCAGGGGTACCTTGGTAAACTACCCTTTCCCCACTGGGTTTATGTACAATTAGCTGAGGAAATAAAGAAAGCATATATTTTCCTTATTAAAAGGGAAAAATGTAAATTGCTGAGCCCTAAAACCAAAACAGAGCACATACCACGTCACGCTCTCACTTTCAAAGCCTAATACAAGTATAAGCATACAAAACATCCCCCCCTTTTTTCTTTTCTTTTTTTGGTCTCCATTTCTCTGATTCCCACACTCATAGATCCTTGCCTGGGGCATGTACATTTTAATCCCTCTAATCTTTCTCCACTTAATGTAATTTGTATTTACATATACCATCAAGCAACCATCTACTGGCTATACTTTAAATGCTGGAGATACCCAACATGCCCAAAATACAGAGGCTCTCACCGCTCAGCCGACTCGGAGCAGCATGACGAACAGTAGAGATAATGAACACGCAACAATAACTTCCGCAGTACCGAAAAGAGCTCCTCTCCAAAAACTGAGTGTAAATATGGATGCACTAACAGGGGAGTTTATAGTTTAACAAGATTAAGAGGAGTGGGAGGAGAATGTCTGAAAACTGGCCAATTTGTTCAGAAGACAGTTTGTGATAGTTAAAAACTGGTGTTAAAAACAAAACACTTAGCAATAGTGTTACATTTGTAATTACAGGGGAAAATGCAATTCGCTTAACAGTGTGTGGGCTTTCTGGTGAGTGTTGTTGCAGGCTTGTAGCATCAGGCAAGGGCAATGCAAAAAGCACTGGGGGTGGCTGGTGAGGATTAAATGAATCACGACACTGGTTGTCTACACATCATGTACTAAAATACTAGTTAGAGCATTCTCTAATAGCCAGTGGATGTACACGATTATTCAGGTGTTCAAGCTCATTATGAGTGCTTGGAGCAGCAATCAAAAGAGAGCTTTGCATATTCAGTGCTGGGGTGAGGCAGAGGGTCAAGTCGTCTCTCCTTGCGGGTACATTAACAGCTTCTGGAGAACTTCAAAGGCCTGTTGCTGGGAGACGTCCATCATCTGATGTTAAACGTAGTTCGATAGCCATTATAATCTAGACAATTATATCTAGAGAATGTGTTGGGACGCTGCAGTCTTCCACTCTACTGGCCAAGCTTGCAGTAAACAGGTGACAGGCGATAAGTGCGGCAGGGTGTCAGAGTGGGGTTTGGATGTTGCGTGGCTGCCTCCAACACAGGCAATACCTGAAGACACTGGGGCAATTTCTTGTGATTGACAGCGTTAAATCTGCCGTCGTTCCTCAGTCTGCTGTCTTTCCAATCTGCAGGGCTCTACTGACTAGGTGTAGGATACATCTACACTACTACATTTTCATTTTTAAGCGGCATTTTGAGACAAAACCTGATCTCTGTCCACACAAGAGTTTCAGCTCCAGTAGCAGAACCAATATCCAACCATATTAACACGTCTGAGAACACATATCACATGACCATTCACATTGGGAATGCCTGTGGCGTTAAAAACAGGAAGCACATTGTGTGACGTTACTCTGCGGTTGAAGTTAGGGCTGTGCAATTAATTGAATTTCGATTTCAATTTTGACTCCCAACGATCACCAAAATAGTATAATCGAGAAAAAACGATTATTTTGCCATGTTCTGTTTTTAGCAAGAACACTCTTATTTTGTCTTGTGTTCTGAATGACACGCGCATGCGCACATCCGAACGTGCACATCACGTGCCTTTGCCCCCCCCGCTGTAGTATACTGTCTAGAGACGTTGTATTCCCCCGACACGCTGTATTCACTTACTGTTTAAAACTTTTTCCAGCTTAGAATTAGAATTAGAATAGCCTTTATTGTCATTGCACTGTGAAGGTACATGAAATAAGGACGACATACTGTATGTCCAGGCAAGGACAAGAAACAGGCTCAGCAAGCAATATGTGGGGGTGCATAGGCATACTGCTCAAAACCAACATGAAAAAACATAGTAATGTTCCCTCAGCATTTAGTTTTGTTGTTAAACTGTATGTAAATGAGCAGGGACGTTAAATCACCTGTTTCACGTAACGTTACTCTAAGGTACTGTCTATGTGCTGGATTTTTCTTAAGGTTAGCTAGCAAATAAGCCCATTGACTGCGACATTATTGTTGATATTTTGGCACAATGTTTAGTAATGACAGTAGTAGTGGTCATAGTGAGTGAACATGTGATGTGAGATGCACACTGTGTTATGTCTGTGGAACTGTTCATTAGCTGTGTAACGTTATGTGTGATATCTGTAAAGCTGAACCGACTCACAGTAGTAAAACAGATTTTATTCTGATCCAAAGACTCTTTCTGTGAGATAAAGGACACTAACAGATTATACCCTGGACACTATCCATTATACCCAAATGTTAATGAGTAATCGTGTTAAATAATCGTGATTTCAATATTGACCAAAATAATCGTGATTATTATTTTTTCCATAATCGAGCAGCCCTAGTTGAAGTTGAAAATAAAGAAAATACTTGGGAAATAGAACAACAATGGCGAAAGGTAAGAGCAGGGATTTATTAGCTTGGACCAACGTTGAGGTGGAACTGTTACTGAAAGACACGTTAAGATAACCGATAAGACTGACTGACGTGCATCGTCGTTTCCAAAGGTCTCCGTTTGTGACCGTCCAGACTACAAAGCAACCCCGGAGTTTTCAAACCCAAACGGGGGCAGCAGTGTTTCCAAATGTCTCTGTTTCAGGGGCTCGGAAACGCCAGAGTGGTGTGGACACGAGGCGTAAAAATAGTAGGGTAGATGTAGCCTTAAGGCCTTTTTACAGTCGCCGTTCCCGACCTATCGCGCGACAATGTGACATCAAAATGACGTAGACCTCGCTGGCGCACGACAAAGCGGAAACAGGAAGCATGAACGAGTTCTCTCTTGTAAACTTGCTGGGTTAAGATGAGTTCTTTTATGGCGAATGAAAGGCTTGATGCGATGTAGTAGGTCATCGAATGGTTGTGCAGACATTCTGAAGTATTCAAAGTGCTTCTCTTCGTCTATCATCCTCATTTGTTTCACGAGGATATTGAACTCACCATATTTATGTCTGCCGTTATTCAAACGACAAACATTCCACCTTCTTTATCTTCATTTCTTTGCAAGCAGGCTCAAAAGCAGCTGTTCTTTGACTCCAATATCATCTTAGCCACGGTTGACATTGACGTCAATGCTGCTGCCAGTTCTGCCATTGTTTACCTTTTTCTTCTTCTTCTTCTAGTCTGTAAAAATAGTAAAGTCGGTAGCCTTTCCTCAGTTGCGACACCTCTGTTCAGGAGAAGACTGGAAGACTGAAGACTCCGGCGTGCCATGACGTCACACAGGTTGGGAATGGCGAGTATACTGCATGTTTTAGTCACTATCCTCACTGCTCGCCACTCATGCCATGTCTGACCCTCAGCAGCTGCTTCAAGCACCAGCTGCCCTCTTTTACCAATCTGTCAGCTCCATAAGGGCAGGTCCAGCCGCTTCAGCCAATCTCCACACCTCTGAGTCCTCGCAGGTCTGCCTTGCTCCCCCCTGATCCTGCAGTGTAATTACTTGTCTGTTTACCGCCTGCCCCACCTGCCTGGCCTGTCAGTCCTGGAAAAGTCACGGTCAATACCCAGAGACTAAAGCACAAATCTTATGCCATGCTGGACCCCATATGCTCCACTTGATGCTTTTGGTGAAAACAGTAACTTTGTTTATAGTGCACAGGCATGGACATTGGAAGTAAGACGACATGAAAAGTATTTCCCTGCAAGGTTCAGCACTCATGGAGTAGAATTCTATTATATCATGAAGTGAAACTCCAACGCAGAGCTGTTCCTGTATTCAAGGCCAGCATTTACAGCAAAATAAAGAAATCGCTGCTCCTTTGTGAGGATTTACTGTACCTGCTGGTATCATCTGTGATTCTCCTCTCATGCCAGGTGGACTATGAAATCAGTGTAGCTGAATTTTATCTGAGGCAGGCTAGACACTTGCTGGATCTTTAATACTGCTAATTCAAAAGGATGCATGCTGCTGGTGTGCTAACATAAACCCATGTAAGTAGTCTAGAATCCCAAAAAGTGAATTAAAGCAGAACACAGCATTGTAGAAAAGTTGAAGACTTAGAATCTTTCAATGAAAATACAAGTAGCAAAGAGCCAATAGGAAAAATAAAGTGTCAAAGTTGTTTCTGGCTTTGGCACAACAACTGCCACACGTTTCCAAAGAACTCTGGTAAAGCTTGCTGCATACTACAACTACAGTATGCCTATAGGTATGTCCAACATGTTGGCATATACAGTATGGGCAAGGAAACATTATTATCACATGAACAGGCAGCAATGCTGTTTTAGTGAAATGTAGGTGAAAATATAACTCAAACTAATTGGGGATTTATTTCTTTATTTCTCTCTTCGTTTTGAAGACCAATTGTTAAGGTTTTCTGTTATATACCTTTCCTGAAGAAATATCCATTCTGCTTGACAAAAAAAATAATGAATAGCCATATTTTCCAAGTCCAAGAAAGACGATATATTCCATCATACACATAAAATAATATTTTGGCCCAATCAACAGAACTACACAAAAACAACACAATAAGTTGCACAGAAGTGTTGCTTGGCTAATGTAGCATTGCCACTGTGTAGTCACATACCATTTTGTTCCAATATAAATAAATTGCATATGCTATAATGCTATTATCAATATTTAAATGCACTTGAAGCTTTTTTTAGTGGTTCCACATTGGAATTTGAAGACTTTTGGATGTCATAATTGAAAAAAAAAAGGAGGTTTTGGCCAAAAAAAGTTCCATTAACTAACAATATTCTTGATCTGTCCAAATCCTTTTTGTAGCCTAAAATGGAGGGGAGGGCATAGACAGCAGAAAACAGACAGTAGTTATTTAAATGTTGATGTGGTGGGGGGGAAAAAAACTCAGCCCACACTTAAACCTCAGTCACTGTGTCATCACTTCACATCCAGAAACAACAGCGTGGAGCCAAACGATTGTTTTCCAGAAACAGTAGAGCTCATTAGCAGATTAAGTTCAAATTGCTTCATTCACTCATTGGTCAGTCATTCCAGAAAAATGCGGAGTTTTTTTGTGATTGTTGCGGGCAAAAATCCTTGATTATGCGGCACGTTTTCTTAAAAAATGCGATGGAATATGCAGGATATTTATGCAATTTTATGCGATGAAATTGCAGGAACTTGCAAAAACTGCAGTTTGATTAACAAGAGAAAAAAAAAGTGATTCCCCCAACACCCTGCTTTTCGATGATGTTCACGTTGCGTAATTACGTCACTTCATAACGTTCCCATGGTAACAGGGGAAAATGGCTGCTCTTGCGTGAAGTAAATGCAACATTTTTCAACGAAAATGCGGGGATTATGAAATCATCCAAGCCCCGCATATGTTGCGCGGAAATCGGCAATTTGCGGCCCCCGCTTTTGGCTGATTATGCATTGAATTATGCAATCACATAATCGCGTTTTTTCTGGAGGGACTGATTGGTACTGAACAATGACAGGACAGCCAGTCAGGACAGAAAGAGGAGAGTCTTTCCTTGGCTTGCTCGTACTTCAACCGCTACCTCAACCCTAACTAAATGTTCATGCTGGAAGGAAAGAAAAAGAGCATAAATAATTCAAGCTCAATGGAGAAAAGCAGAGTAGCGATACGCAAACATCATACATTAAAGCATGGGAATATGAACAACTTCAACTTGTAGCCAGCTGCAAGGTTTTATCAGAATGTGTGATTTTCAGTGATACCATACATTCACCCAAATCCACTGTTGGTGGACTCTGTTGTGACAAAGGTAGAGAGGGAGGCTATTCCGTGCCCTCTGCTGCTCAGACTTTTTTTAACAAGCTCTGAAAGCTCCTAAACCAAGCCACAGCAACATAAAACAACCCAGACGAGTGCCATGCTCAGTGCTTTTCACTCTTCTCTTTAGCTGAATGTGAAATAGAGCTATACAGTGAAAATGCTTATATAAAGAGGAACCAAGCCAACCAGCTACGAGATGAATCATGACCATTAAACATTTGATTGGGCGCAAAAAGGAAATTGAAAAACGGAAAAAAAGGCAAAGGTACGAGTAGGGCTGGGTACCGAATTCAATACATTTTAGGCACCAACCAAATTGCCTCTAAAGTATCGAGTATCGAAAAATGCCTCGTCATTCAATACCCAATTTCCAATTTTTGTTAAAATGGAATTTAAAAAATGTTATGCTTAGGATTGTAGGTAGCGTCGTACTTCTTCTCGACATCACGAATAAAACGTTTTTCTCAACAAAAAAAAGGGTTGATTACATACGGACTTGAGGCTTCCACAGGGCCTTATGATCAAACATTACACTGGTAAGCTCTATAGGTTGCCAATACCAAAAACAAACACAGTACAGCAAGAACAAGATGGAATCATTTGCATGGAAAGCGGTTATTGACTCTTGAAAAGTGCAGAATGAACAATTTGAGAAAAATAACAACTGCCATTCAGACCGAGTAAACGGATGCTTGGGAAATGGACAGACGTGGGGCTGCAGTTTAAAAAACAGATTGCATCAGACAGAGACATGCATTTGCTATTTCTTAAAAAGGCTGTCTAAGAAAAGAAGGCAGTCATTTCATCAAACGGTGTGTTTTCTCCGTGTGCGTGGGTATGCGCGTGTGTACAAGCGTGGTATGGTCTCAGATTGATTGCTCTATTATGGTCTTATTTGATCTACTGTGTTAATTACTTGCATCAACACAACCTGTCAGCCTCAATCTGCCTAGCATCATGAGGCTGCTGAGCAGAGTGTTGCTCACTGAAACTCAGAGTGATGTCAACAATGCATCCTTCTCATTCACGTGCACTCATGAGTTCCAGACAGTGTTGCAGATAGTGCACTTCTGCAAGGTAAAAATATTCTGAATTAACTAAGATTCATCGCACTCAAATGTTCAAAATATGAGGGGTTTGTTCAGTGCACTGGGGAAGACGTGTGTAGATTAGTAACCCAATAGAACAAAACAGAAACGACTGGGACACAGTAATTACTGCCTGCATGACATGCCGTTTCATCATGTTGCCTTAGCTTAAGGGATTTTTGCCCTGCAGGACTATTATTGAGCATTGCTAGGTATAAAATGTATTATGTATTTTGCTTTAGTTTGTCAAAAGTATAAATCAAAGCTAGCTATTTGGAGAAAAAAGAAATGCTGAAGCTCCTTTTCATGTGTCAGCGGCACGTTCAAACAGTTAAAAGAATGCTGTGATGGGGTGGCTTTTGCATGAATGCATCAAACATGCAGCACTACCTAAGTGTGCACTGAGCAGCTGTGTCATTTAGATACATCTAAGTATCAGATTGGGCTCGGCATCGGCAGATACCCAAAATCAAAGGACTCGGATTGGGATCAGGCTAAAAAAAAAATTAATAGGGACATGTCTATTAACTATAACGAAAACTTGAATTTCTTAATGCTGTGCTCCTTCTCATTCTTTAGTTGCAAAAGATCTGTTGCTGTATATTACATCTTGAGCCATTTGTCCTTATTTTATCACTATTGACATAATAAGACAGTGTGGGCCAGGAGGTAGAGGGTCCCCTTGTGTAAGCACAATCGTTGGGAACATTTATTTGTCCCACTGTCACTTAACCTGATGAATGGGCAACTCCTGGAGGATAGACAGAAGAGTAGGGAGGCTCTCAGGGAACCGCGGCTCTTCACCAATCATGTGTTCGCTTGTAAGCATAAGACGTGTTTGTTTGCTCATAATTCCTGTACTAATGTGTGTATGTTTTGTATGAACATGCTATTTCAGAGCTGTTCATATTGTAATATAATACTTATATAATAACACAATACTTATTTATTCCAGCATCCTTTGCACTATGCTCCATAATTAAAATAATAATAATTTATCAGAAAAATAATTTACTCCTGCACACTTTGCACTCTTCATTGCAGTACTGCCTCAACCGGTCTATATTGTTTCGGTTTATAGTGTGTATATATTGTTGTGTTTTGTATGAGTAAGCACATTGTGAGCAACGTATAATCCAAAGCAAAATTCCTCATATGTGTCCTCATACCTGGCAAATAAAGCTGATTCTGAATATTTTTTTAAAGATTATTATTTATTTATTTTTGGTATTTTTTAGGCCTTTATTTTGATAGGACAGCTTAGACATGAGAGAGAGGGGGAACGACATGCAGCAAAGAGCCGCAGGCCGGAACCGAACCTGTGGCCGCTGCGTCGAGGACCGAGCCTCTGTATATGTGCGTGCGCTACACCAGGTGAGCTACCAAGGCACCCGTATGAATATGTTTTTCAGTCAGTGAATGGTTTGTGACTAATTTGCGTGGTTGTTTTATCTCAGGCTAATGTTTGCATGTGCTGGAGTATACTTTTCTTATAAAACACAGTCGATAGCCAGCTCAGGACCTAGCAAGATTCCCAGAGACATTTGCTACTGCTTTTAGCAAGGACAAAAACCGCCAACATTCAAAATCCATCACTTGTGTTCAACGTTGTCACCACATGTGATGAGTAGGCAAAAAGTCACACTTTTTGTGGTGGTAAAGTACCAAACGCAATAGGAGGGACAGAATGGATATAATGTGCAATTATTAGACCTATATCTCATTGTTATGGGCATAAGCATACATGGACATGTATTAATCATAGATGGACAGGGGTGCGGTGGAGCAACCTGTGTCTAGACAGACAGACAGAGGAGCCAGATGGCTGTGAAACAGCAGAGTCACCCTACAGTGCCAACAGTGGATTTTGCCCACCACGTGAAGCCCTTCACAGCATCTGTCTTCAAAAAGCACAGCAATTACCTCCAAAACCTAGAGGGAAAGGGCAAACATTGAATTTTTCTATAATTATGTAATGGGCAAAAGGCCACTAATTAAACAAGTAAAAACTAACTTAAGTTAGTTACCTGACTGACAGCTGAGAGCATTTAGGCAAACACTGCAGGTGTGTTTTTTAACATCTACTCTTTCAGCAACTCCACAGCTGACATACTGAAGGGTTTGAACTTGAAGTGGTTCATTACTTCTCAGAGTTCTTAAATGTACCCATGTACAGAGGGGTCTACTGTGTCTCCTCCAGTGTACAAGCACTTAATAGCACTGAATAAACACACTCCCTACAGTGAGTGGTAATGAGCCAACTCATGTATTCTGTAGTCTTTATTTTGTAGTTATTTTGGCCATATAGACTATCTGCAGACCTGGAAGTAGAGCACACAGTGAGTTAAAGGGAAAACGCACTTCTTACTGTACTAATTTGTGAAACATGCGTGTCATAAAATGTAACGTTTCATGTATGTGGTCCTAGCTTCATGTGTTAGTGCTACTATGATAACCGTGATTAGTAGGGGTGGGAATCACCAGAGGCCCTCACGATACGATATCATCCCGATACTTATGCCACGATACGATATTATAGCGATTTTAAACATATTGCAATATTTTGCGATATATTGCAATGTATTACCTTTTTTTGATGTCCCGAAAAGGACAATTTTGTCAACATCTCTTTTATCTAAAAGATACATTTCAATATTTGGTCATCTCACTTCAATTTTATTGCTGCAAAATGGGATTGTCAAGCGAACAAACTGACCAACACATATGTCATAAAAGATCGATACTTGGCATCTGTGTATCGATACAGTATTGCCACAAAAAATATCGCGATACTATGCTGTATCGATTTTTCCTTCCCCACCCCTAGTGATTAGTAGGTTGTGCAAAGACATACTTATCAGCTGATTTATTGCATTGCATTTGACATGCAGGTTAATATGAAAACAATGGATATTGAATAATGAAGTTGCAATAATTATGTTGGTGCTCATCTTATTTGAGGCTGTTGGTGGTTTTGTACTGCACTTTGTACTGCATTTCCCAGAGACCACTCGATACACAGTGTTCCCGTATTGTGTTCTGTTGAAACATGCCAAAATACTATGTTCTTCTTCTTGTATTGAGCAATACTTATGAACGAATGCCAGAAACTAGTGTGTCCGCTACCAAAGGGACAACTGAGACAACAGTGACTTTCAATGGAAAATGTGCAATGCACACTCTCACCTCATTATTGACAGCCCATCTATAAACTAGGTTGCAGTCAAATCAAAATGGTGCTTCTAGAAGAAACAAAGTGGATAGCTATGATGGACAAAATGTGCGTAACACCGGCACATCAAAAGCTAAAGAGTCTAATAATTACCGTTTTCATGTAAGACAGTGGTTCACGTTTTTGTTGCGTTTAAACCCCCTACTGCTAGATGGCTATGCTGAGACACACCACTAGTGTCATTGCCTAACAGTGCCTAGCAGTGCCTAGCAGTGCCTAGCAGTGCCTGACTTTTTGCTAGAAGCTAACAATGTAGCTATGGCTGAACTTTGGCCTACTTTAGCATATAAACATTTGATTTTCTGTGTACTGAATTGTTTACCTAAAGTAAACTTCTTTGACTTTTATGAACGTCATGTCATGTCTTTTTTTTTATATATATATTAGTTTTTCTAAAATTATACTTTAAAAAAATTCCCAATATATCGCCTTACGCACAGTATCACAATATATTGCAATATATTGAATCGTGACCCACGTATCGCGATACGTATCGTATCGCCAGATTCTTGCCAATACACAGCCCTACCAGCCAGCATCTTCAGACTCAGAGGAAAGGAAAGGAGAGGTCTGGACAGAAACACGGTCACTCAGGCAACACACACTAATCTGCAGATGCCCCGAGTGAGACTTGGCCATGCTCTCTGACACATGGCAATCATACGGCTCAGCGCAGAAACACAGGCACATCGTCCACAACTCCAGCGGCTCAGTGACGGACCTGGAAGCACCAGCTGCCCTCTGACTGAGAATGAATGTACTGACAGGGACCGAATGTCCCCCCCACCCCGAAGTATCATTCTGGAGGCTTCACAGACAGAGCGACGAGAGGTTATTTGGAGCTGAACTGAGAGTGTTAAGAGCGAAGGGGTTTGATTCAATCAGTGGCCACACTTACAGGCATGGAGAATTTAATTCTTAATCTGGTTACTGGAGTAATCCAGTTTTTGTGCAGCGTGTGTAAATGTCATAACTTGTTTAGAATAACCTGGTTAACCTCTGACTGCTGTCATGAGGATTAAGTTAAACTGTCTTACATAGGTTTTTAAACTGGTTATTGTAGCATTAACTGTAAAAAACGTGCTGCTCTTTGGTAAATGTTGTTAGAGCAGATGGTTTTTCATTCTTCGAAAACAAGGCACACTGGATAGACTATAATAAAATGTAAGCGTTACTTGGTTTATTTATAGCCAACAGAGCTACACGGTGAATTTGTACCATGTAAAATATTACTGTCAAAGATTATTCTAATTATAATAATAACACATTAGAAAAGCAATAGTTCCCTTAATTACTCTTATGTCAGTAAATGAATACATGCAGTGTTCCGATCCAGAATTTAAAATGGGATTAGCTTGAAGTCGTACATGACATATGACAAATTAAAACAAGACACTGGGGTCCAGCCGTGCACAGTCAAAGGGCTACAGCCTGCCTTAAGGAATGAATAAATACAGATAAATGTGACAGCAGAGCAACATCAGTCTACAACAGGCTGCATTTCAAATTCCCAAGGAGTCCAGCAGACTTTTAGAAGAAAACATATTTTAATTCTTGGCACAAAACAGTTCAACTGTTCATTTAAATGTTTAATGTTTACATGCATTCTGTACAATAGTCGCAAGACGCATTGTTAATGATGATGTGCATGTAGTATTTGTTTCAATGAAAGAAAACACATTTTTGCAAAATGTTCATCTCTCATGAATATATACGAGCGATGCATTACCATACTTACTGCAGGACTGTTTCTGAATGTGTGCACTTAAATCCCACTGATGGAGTTGAACAGTTGTGAATTGAATACTAGAAGCTTGAGTGTAATGATGACTGGCTGATTGACTGTGTAGAACCTATTTTTTGTCACTCTCCAGGTACTTCCTTCTCTTTCCCCTGCCAAGCTCAAGATGACCCCCCCCCCCCATATAGCAGGTCACACACTCAATCTCATAAACCAGCGACAGAACACCGGTCCAAACACAAAACATGCTTGACTGCTGCAAGCACAGTAAAATCATTCCCACTCACTTGACTGAAATGACAGCTGTCAGAGGGAATGAATGAACATGACTTCACTGACATGACGAAGCAGCTGAAAACTCACATATCCACAATGGTGGGTATTGTACAGTACATGCAGTTGCTGAAATATATTTGTGCCACTGTGCAATGTGAACATGCAGTACCATTTCATCTAGACTAAAATAAATCACATTAAAATTCACACACAGTGAGTGATAAGCAGAAATGTGTGGCGTCTAGTACAAAGCAGTGTGCAAAACATTCATGTAACAGCTTCTCACATTCAGCCAACAGTGACCTGGGAAAACCCTGACAAACTTCCGGCAAATGTGAGATTTGCTTTTCGCTGGTTAAAATGACAAATTGCGGCTGCAGGTCACATCAGCTGTCAATATTTAACATTTATTCTGTGAGTAATTTGATGACAGGCAGGATGACATTTGTTGTCAGGTGTACAACCAAACGCAAGTGGACTGAGTGTTCTCCAACAGAGCGATACGTCTCCCAGACAATCAGCTAACTGCATCACGTCAGTTTCAGAAGTCATATTCCCCGACTTATACTTTCATCCTTATTATTTACAGGTTATCGCGTTGGTAACAAATGAAATAAAAACAGTTAAAAGAATGCTGTGATGGGGTGGCTTTTGCATTAATGCATCAAACATGCAGCACTACCTAAGTATCAGATTTGGCTGACACCCAAAATCAAAGGACTCGGATTGGGACAGGCTAAAAAACTTAATAGGTATGTGTCTATTAACTATAACGAAAACCTGAATTTCTTAATGCTGTGCGCCTTCTCATTCTTACGTTGCAATGGATATGTTGCTGTATATTACATCTTGAGCCATTTGTCCTTATTTTATCACTATTGACATAACAAGACAGTGTGGGCCAGGAGGTAGAGGGTCCCCTTGTGTAAGCACAATTGTTGGGAACATTTATTTGTCCCACTGTCACTTAACCTGATGAATGGGCAACTCCTGGAGGATAGACAGAAGAGTAGGGAGGCTCTCAGGGAACCGCGGCTCTTCACCAATCATGTGTTCGCTTGTAAGTATAAGACGTGTTTGTTTACTCATAATTCCTGTACTAATGTGTGTACGTTTTGTATGAACATGTTTTTAAAGATTATTCTTTATTTATTTTTGGCATTTTTTAGACCTTTATTATTGATAGGACAGCTTAGACATGAGAGAGAGGGGGAACGACATGCAGCCAAGGGCCGCAGGCCGGAACCGAACCTGTGGCCGTTGCTTCGAGGACCAAGCCTCTGTATATGGGCGCGCACTCCACCAGGTGAGCTACCAAGGCACCCGTATGAATATGTTTTTAAAGGAACACGCCGACTTATTGGGACTTTAGCTTATTCACTGTATCCCCCAGAGTTAGACAAGTCGATACATACCCTTCTCATCTCCGTGCGTGCTGTAACGCTGCCTGACGCCCCCAGCATTAGACTTAGCCTAGCACAGATCCTGGAGGTAACTGGTTCCATCTAGCCTACTGCTCCCAATAAGTGACAAAATAACGCCAACATGTCCCTATTTACATGTTGTGATTTGTATAGTCACAGCATGTACATATAACAAGGTCACATGAGACACAGCCATATTCTAACCGTATACATACTGGGAACTATATTCTCAGAAAGGCGAAGCACTGCTACTTCTGCTACTTGGGCGGAGTGATATGCTTGCGGCAGCTGAGAAGCCCAGAGCAGCTACATAGTTAGTGAATGGTTTGTGACTAATTTGCCCTGTTGTTTTATCTCAGGCTAATGTTTGCACGAGTTTTTGATGCGGGTAATTACCTTGATCCAAGATTTTGTCCTATGCAATAAAAGTAACCTTAACCTTAAAAGGACAGGTTGATTAAGATATGTACATAGCATCTTAGAATAAAAAGTTAAAATTTTAAAAACTTACCATGACAGTCCCAACAACTTAAGTCCTATTGTAAAAGAAAACAGGAGGAAAAAAAGCATTGTGCAACTAAACTTGTAAAAAGTATACTTTAAATGCATTTAATTTGGCACAAAACCAATAAAAGACTTTAGAAATTCTATCCTTTTTTCAGTCTCTGGTTCAGATAACCCAGGAAGTTTTTCGTGGCTGAACGGCTTATTTTGCCCCCCCCCCCTTTTAACCATTAAGCTTGTTTGGACTAGAGGAGCAAATACTGTTGTTGTCAGGCAGGGCACTCTGGGTTTAGGACCGGTTCCAGACAGTGTCAGGGCCAGACAGTCCGTTGAGATTTGTGGATCCTTCAAATGAGCCTCAGGGTTTCTGCTCAGTATGCACAGGCTGGCATAAGACCAGATTTCAGGAAGTTTTGCAAATATTTACTCTCAGTGATTGAAATTAACATCTTGGCTCACCAGTCAAGTGAGTAAATTAAAAACTTAACCTGCCAAAATATGAAGTTAGATCACAGAACTCTGTTAACCAGACCCAAAAATGTGCAGACTCCAGAGAAGGAAAGGGAAAAGTTTGCAGCGTCTTTTTGCTACCACTTCATGTTGAGCCAGTGAAGCAGACACCTAAATGTCTGTTAGATACAAAGCCATGCTGTTACTTTCATTTGATTAGCTCAGACAATGTCCAGTCAGCAGGGACACATTTTCAAAACATGCAAGGAATGTATATAACAAAGGCAATCACACATTTATAATTATGTTCATTAACTGGTTGACCCTTACTTATTTACCCACCAAACAAACACTATTAACCGACATATGGCTCTTAGTAGGTGTTGGTTTCAAGCCCTGCTCGCTCCACTCCGTCATTATGGCCACACTCTCATTCAAAGCCGCAGGTTGAACACCCTCGCTGAGAGAGAATCCACCAGAGAAGGAACCTGCTGCTGATAATCACTACTCGCAGTAAACAAAACATATAATGAATGTTCACTTATTTTATGAAAGTAATTATGATTCAACCACCAGACCTACTAATAGTGATAGACCGATTTTATCGGCCGGCCGATATATCGGCTCGATATTTGCGTTTATACCTGTATCGCATCGGCCGATACGTGGCTGCTGGCAGGCTTCCAGCACCATGGCAGTCTTAAATTACAAATCAAGCACTTTATTTCAATGGCTACTTTTCAGGTTTATTGTTTTCTTAAATTATTTAAATGTGTTGACAAAGGACATTTTGTGATTATATCGGTCTTATAATATGTCAGAAAGCAATGCATCATCAAGGCTGTGTTGTAGATGTTGATGAAGCACAGTTAACCATATGCAGTGCACCCATACATAAGATGGGGATTGCACACATAATTTGGATGATATGAATGTAAGATGATTGCAGAAGTGACACTGATCTGTGTTTTTGTTTGTTATTTTTAAAGAAATGGCAGAGCAGATTCCCAAAAACAAATCCAGTGTGGCAGGGTTTACATTTTTATGATGTAAATTGAGGGAGCAAAAGCATCATCGGCTCCAAATATCGGCTCAAGAAAATCGGCAGCCTGTATCGGTCATCGGCTAAGGCTGATGAAAAAAATAAATCTGTATCGGCACTAAAAGAAAATCCATATCGGTCGATTCCCTAGTATCGGCACAAAAAAATCCACATCGGTCGATCCCTACCTACTATGCTTGTGCATACGTCTCATTAGTCTTTATGCTGAGAGATGAAGAAGTAGACTAACTTTCTTTACAACTCCACAGAAACGTTTTCTAGTCACCAAATCACTTAAGGTATGTCACTCTCTTGCGTTGTTGAAATGATTGGATTTGATGTCTGTTTTATAATGTGTCTCAACTACAACAATAAAACTGATGGATTTTATGCAACAAACAACTCAATGAAGACTGACTTATGCGCTGACTGACAACTGAGATGTGTCTCTTCAAAACGTATTCAGAGTGACACCTCATCTCACAGTCTCTGCAAGCTAGCCAGTTCCACCTTTTAAATAGGATATTCCTAATGCTGTTTTAAGCCTCCACAACCAGAGAAGTCGTTCCGTGATCAAAGCCAGAGGATCTAGAGGTGGTTTCTGAGACAGAAAGAAAGGTTTAATCAGCAATGATACAGGATCACTGGGGGTTCAAGGAGTTTTGGACTGTCAGAGATGTGATGTACAACTTTGTTAGACTTGGCAGTGCAAATTTACTTTTTAAGCCTCAGGGACATTTCTGGGCCAGTAGTGGCTCACTAATTTGTCAAGCAGTTAACTGAATAAAGTCAGGCAGACAGAACTGTTTAAGAGAAGTGGCTCTGACAGTGCAGACAGACAGAAGGCAGTCCAACAATTGTCTCCCATTGCCAGTGTGTGTGTACAGTTTATCTGTCAGTGAATAAATGCTACAACTCATTAAGACCAAAACCAGATCCCGTGTCCTGCTTGCTACCTGCTGGTTAAAGAAAGTGAAGGGGGTTAGCCCCATAGACAGTATATAATGGACCAAGAGACCAGTGAAGGATATTAGAAGCACTTTTCCGGTGATGGCCAGCTTTACTGCGCAGCCTCCAACTGAGAGAGACAACGTAAATGTTACGTGAGCAAAGTGTCTGAAAGTTGTAAGTCTTCTGGTAGCTGTGCCAAGACAAATCTCAATCATTCCCAATCTCACAGAGACGGAGAGTGTAGGTATATGTAAGGAGATAACATGGGCACAGGCTAATTATTGCTAACTAAAATGCTAGTTAACATTTGTAATTAATCCTAAACAGCTCATGTAAGTCGAAACTGCCTGCAAGCTTATCCTGTACTATACGGTAATTCCTCTACTATGTGACACAATCGTTAGCCTATTTTTACAAAAACGTCTGCTACGGAGCCATAACGTGAGGTACAAGGTAATGGAGCCTTGTATACATTGTCATGTTTCTTTAGAACTAAACAATGGACAAATAGAGTCTTTAAACGCTTCAGATGTAAAGTTATTCGCTGTCAAGTGGCGCCAAAATGAATGCTAGTCAGTGGAATGCTAACGGGAGGCGATGGCCAGGTAGCAACAAAATGGCGCCATAGCAGGTTTGAGTTCTGAAGCGAAGCTTACCCACTTGGTTAGCCCATAGACTGTATAAAATAGGGTTAGCCACGGAGCTAGCGACAACTTCAGCTTAGGCTCACTAACTTTTTTTATTTTTTTTTATTTTGGTGACAAGCTACTCCTCCAAGTTTTGCTTTAGTGATCCCTTCCCTCGCTAACCCAGGGAAACCCCTGGTTAGTCATGAAACCTAACCAGGA
Source organism: Perca fluviatilis (assembly GCF_010015445.1). Taxonomy (NCBI): domain Eukaryota; kingdom Metazoa; phylum Chordata; class Actinopteri; order Perciformes; family Percidae; genus Perca; species Perca fluviatilis. The sequence continues at coordinate 39,402,654 of NC_053113.1, read as the reverse complement.
TATATTGTTTTATGATCATTAGTTATTGATTCATGATCCAAAACGTTTTTTACAGAAGTGAGTTAAAATGGACTTTATTAAGTTGTAGGCTACACTTGCTACAAATTATAAAAGTAGCCTAAAACTTTCAAGATGGCCCTGTAACTTGTTGAGAGGAAACAATGTGGTAAATCTATGATTTATGGGCTTTTCCAAATGTTTTGCAAATAAAGAAAGACATTTTTTTTATTATTATTCATAGTGTAAATGCCCAGCAATGCCAGACTAGTCCAATACTGATTTCCAGGTCACTGGTCAATGGACATTTTGGGAAATCATCTAGTTATTCTGATACCGATACCAGTATCGGAAAAGCCTCCGATACTGCCTAAAATGCTGGTATCGCTAGGTACGCAAGTCTATACACCGATACGATACCACAAAATTTAGCCCTGAAATATTTACTTTGAAAGTAGTTAATTTATGTTCTTTTTCTGTTATGACTAACTGTCAAACTAGATAATAAAATAAAGTCCTATGGCATTTATTCTCTGTTTGTATCTGTTCATGTTTTACAAAGGGTCAGTACAACAATGATACCAATCATATCATATCAGTATCGGCCAATACTCGAGTTCAGGTATTGGAATCGGTATCGGGAAGAAAAGCCATGGATTTGGAACATCTTTATCATGAACATGAACTGTTTTTATAAAACTCAATCATACTGATGTTCTTTGGGACTGTCAGAAACAGACTATCTGTAAATTAAGTCCAATTTATATAGGAAGGATAGCACTAAAGAGCAGGGACAATATCAGGACACACAGCATCCTCTGGCTATGAGTAATGGACACAGAGCTGCATGGCTGACTGGAAACATTAACAATGACCACTGTGGGATTGTAGCCACAGGCACACTTCCTATTGTTAGCCGCGAAGAGGAACTTGGAACAATCTAATCATTGTTAATGCCTACATTGTGAACATATTGTTGTTAGAAAGTGCAGGGGCAGCAGCCACATGGATTTAGTTCGGCTGTCCTCCTGTGCCCTGGAGTGGCGATGAGGCTGTCCTGAACTTCTCCTCACCCCATTCCCCATCCTCTACCTACTACCACTGTGTGGTGATACAGCGATTTCTCCAAGGTCGATAGAGACCTGCATCCGCCATGGCTGGCAATGTGCCACTGGAGAAGAAAGCCCTTCAAAGAGTGGAGCAACAATCACACTTCCATTGCTGTGAACAAACCCCAAACTGTAAAACCAGCTGTCAAAAACAAGCCAGGCAACATACTCTACTGCAGGGGCATCAAATCTAGTACAAAAGAGAGAGAGTTAAATGCATATTCTCTTGCAATTTCAGTAGACAATATACAAAAGGTGTTGGTACTGGCGCCGTCATATCAAGGGATTCTGGGAAGAGAGACCTCTGCCATATGTACTGATGGCTGACTACAATGTTCTATTTATCTGTCACACTGTGCAAGTGTTTGCCAAACAGAGATGTTGGTTTTCGTTCTGGTCATCCAGTCTGGATGTTTTGATTCAGACCTGGAACACCTGCTGAAAGCAATTATGGCCCTGGTAAGAGTGAAAACCAGTAGGTTTGAGATGGCATTTCCATGGGCGCACAACACTACTGTGTTACGAGTAAACCAAAGACTCAGGAACCCTATATTCAAATGGTGTGAAGACAAGGTTTTCAGCAGGATAATGATGACAGTGTGCTTTCTAGAAGAAAACGTACACCTAGTATACAGAGCCACTCTCCTCAGTAAGCAATGTCATCAACTCTTGAAGACGCATATCTGCACTACTCGTCTGGCTGCGACCTGGCCCCCTTGAAATACTGCACATTCATAGAGGCAGACTTGCTTGGTGTATTGAAAAATAGTAATAGTAATTCTCAAATCTAGACTACAGATATAAGAATCGCACTTCCTTAGTACAGCAGCAGGCCACGCTGATCATTACGTCTAAATGTCCAATTCATTTTCTACGAGAGTTGTCTTCCTCTCAGAGAAAATATATATGTATATTCATGGTATGATTCAGGGGGGGGAGTGTGGTCTAGACCTACTCTATCTGTAAAGCGTCCTGAGATAATGTTGGTTATGATTTGACACTATAAAAAAAAATGTGAAATTAAATTGAATACAATATTCCACTGTCTAGGTTGCAGAGGGACCCAAAACACTCTTTCAGAGGGCCTCTGAAGTGCGTTTTGGGGCCATTTCAGATGGCCAACATGTCCAGACTTATGTATTTTTTTAATAATATTTTTTAGTAAGGAAGTTGATTTTTGAAGTGGAAAAAGAGATTTTTTTTTTATTAGTTATTTAATGCTTACAGTACAACTTTTGTCAACATACATTATATAAATCAGTTCATGCCATTGTTCACTGTTTTTGCTGTTAATGTTTTTTTTCTACTGTATACTTTAGGTTAATGCTTGAGGGGAGAGCTGGGACTGACAGGTGGGATAATGATACTGCAGTATGTGGCTTTTTCACAAAGCCACATACTGCATGACCATCCTGCTGAGAAATAAAATAGGCTCAACACAATTTATAGAAACAGGCAAATATAAGCTGTGTCAAGGGTGGGGATTTTCTGGCCATAGCCAGGGAATACGAGATAAAGTATTCAAACTTTAATCAAAGCATGTTTTATCAGTCAGAAGCATGATGCCGGGATTCAGCAATCTCCACAGTCTTTCACCACTCCTAACCCCCTGTATTCCTATTAACAAAAAGAGTGAGACTGTCACACTGTCCCAAGCTGTGTTCCATATAGGCCATCTAATTCCATGCTGAATCATCTCCAACCAAATGCCACGGCACTAATCCTTCTCTGCTTGAGACTCTACTGAGCATCAGTGAGGCTCTCCAGCCAGATGTTCCTTTCAAAGCAGTCCAACTCTCCCAACTAATAGCATTAGCCAGAGACACACATTTAGCATCTAGCCTTTGCTTGAAATTGGGCTTTAATATGCCCATGCGTACAACACACAGAGACTGAATTGCATCCCCAAAGCTACAAAAGAGATATGCAGTGCAGTATGGAGCAGTTAAATGTATCCACTGCTCTATCGTGTTAAGCAGCATTTGTAGAGGTATTCAAATGTCAAAAATAAATGTGAAACAGAATCTAAACTGCACATGATTTATACAGATTTTTGTCTAAATTATGGTCTTTTTAAATGTAGTCTAAACAGGTGGTACAATTGGTTTAAACAGTGGCCACAGTACACTGGTTCCCCATTTAAATCAAATTCAAACAACACAAATGGCACAAAAAAGGCCACCTATAGTGTACCGTGAATCATTATTAGCTAGGGATGTAACAATGCACTCAAGTCACAATCCGATTCACAATTTTAAGTTGACGATACGATTTTCTCACAATTTCTTTTAACAGAATGAGCTGCAGACAAATGACTGAAAAACAATTCCTTTATTAATATAAAATGTGCACAACAACAGATGTGTTCTTATAATAAATCAATTATTTATAATGTATACATATTATTTAAATACTTTTTATTAATCCCCAGTGGGGAAATTACAATTATAATATTATCAAAGGTGACATTGAAATTGTATTTTATCTTAAATAACAAAACAGAAATTAGATGAAAGAACGGCTTGTTTATTGCTAAGGCCATATGGTCAAATTTACATGATTTATTTAAAATGTAAAAAAAACAAATGTGTAAAAAAACCAATTAGTTAATAATTTTTTTCACCAGTCATTTGCTGTTAAACGACAAAAAGAAGAAACACAAGATAGCAGAAAGGTATTTTACAACAACAACGAATGCAACACAAGCTTACAGAGCAGGACTTGAACATAGCATGAAGTCACGTCTCTGTTGTTCTCTGACAGCAGCAGTGTCCATACTTTGTTAATTGCAGCTAGGCTACTCTGTGTCTTCAGCTGCAGACTGTTGTAACGTTACATCCCAGTGCTGGAATCCTTTCCAGTGAAATACAGTCACACTTTACACCGTTTAGCTGTTAGCATTTTAACCATGTAAGCCAGATAACGTTACTAGCTAACGGTAGGCTAACATTAACTGCTGTGTAATGTTAGCTAGCATTTATTAGTCTGTCATGAATATGCATGAGCAACACTTTTGTAGCAATTGAATCAGAAGTTATGCTCCACTGATGCTTAATGAGAGACATACCTAAATATTCAATAGAAAGCTGGTGAGACACAGTGTTTTTCAAAAGTTAGTGCTATGAACCAGATGGAAAACAAGCAGAAGACTTAAGTCACTAATTATAAGAAGATCCAGTTAGAATGTGGTAGGGAGGATAATGAGCCATAAAAAATGGTTGGTGTCTTTGTTCATTATGCTGATCCCTACGTATTAATTGTAATCCAAACCCCTAACTCTCACTAAGCCCCCCATTATTCCCCCCTTACTTCAGCTACATTAAATCAGTGTGTGATCTAGCTCATACAGAGTCCTTCATGCTTCAATGTCAGCAGGAAATGGAAACATCCCAGCTGTACTGGAGCAATAAATACAAACATCTAGGAGATTGATTACACTAACCTTTATCAAACGCAAAGCCTTTTGCAGGATTGCTAAAAACAAGAGAGCAGGATGAACACAGCACCCTCAGTCATCTAATGGCAACACACTGCAGGCTACAGGGCTGCAGCATTTCAAGACTAGAGGGAATGAAGTGTTCATAAAAAACATCACATATTCGAAACAGAACCACCCCATCAACAACGACAGCCTTGTCAGGCGTAATGTAGAAATCTGTATTCACAGCACACATCATTAACTGCCTAGTGGCTCGTGTGCAACAGAGAATTATAAATCTGTCACTTCCTGTAATACGGACCTCAGATGCCTTATGCAAGCTACACCAATAAAGTGGGTTCCTCTCTGTTGTGCTCTGTCACTAGCACAGATGGAAAGAGTAATTGCTTATATATATATATATATATATATATATATATATATAAAAATCGAAAGACCATCTTTCCATTTGAAAGCCGCTGTAAACATGTATTAACTGTATTTGTTGATGCACAGCACTCAGAAAATTACTTGGTGTCATTGCACACGATACAGACAGGTCTATGCTTTTATTTACTGACAAAATATAACAACAGAAGCATAAGTATATGGATCCTTACATGACTTCAGTGACTGACAAACCACGCTACCATAATCTAAGAAATATACAACTGCACCTAGAGGAGCAAGAACTCCTTTATATGAAATTGAATGCCATCTCTCAAAAGGGTCAAATAGCTAGCCAGATATTACTAGTTATGCCAATATACAATGCTCTACTTTTTTGTGTTTTTCCCTTATATCACAACATATGTAAAAAAATAAAAATAAATAAATAAATTTGCTACACCATCTTTTGTAACCACAACCTGGTTACACACACAAGAGACAGAGAGCGAAGAAAATGTCATGCTTTTCCTTTCTAACATGATTTAAATAAATCTGAATAAATCACTTTGCCCAATGTAAAGATAAAAAGAGGTGTAAAAGATGAGGTTGACTGGTGCCAAAGTGAGATAGCTGGTGCCATTAAAGTAAATACTGCAGGTCTTTTACTCGTCATCCAATTAGATCCATTTGTTAGGTTTCACGACTTCAGGGTGTACAAACACAGATTCTAACATCAAATCACTCACACCCTAACACCCAATTACACTGCAGACTGTTTTCAGATAAATTTGCTTTACTTTGCATTACAGCACACAAACATGTTGCCTGGCTCCATTTAGATACAAAGATTTCCATGTCCAAGCACAACTGTATCACATAATGATTGTCAGGAACAGGGCCACAGATCTTATTGGCACCTTCACTATATAATTATCAAGTAATCTTTGCTTTTGCTGCATCTGCACTGTGATGACCACTAGAGCTGCGACGAATAGTCAACTCATCGCTTAGTCGATCGACAGGAAAATAATCGGCACTATTTAGATAATCAATTAATCGTTAAAGTAATTTTTTATGCAATATTGACAGGAAATGCCGTTTTCAAGTCAAGTCAACCTTATTGTCAATTCTGCAATATGTGCCAGACATACAGAGCGATTGAAAATACGTTTCTCTCTGACCTACAGTACAATAAGGACACGTACAAGTTTAACATAAATATAAATATATGAAATATATACATATAAGATAAAGAAAGATAGGTTATATATACACACAATTAAAAAGATGAGTAATATGTACAATACAGTAATCAATTCTAACTAGAACTGCAAGCAGTTATGACGGGGTCCAAGCCTCCTCAGCGAGAGTCGCCTCCGACGACCCGGGGACCATGCAAAAGTGGAACCCAAAGCGTAACGGTGGCGAGGCAAACGTCAGGAAATATCGAGAAGTGTGAGCTGCACGGTCTGTGGTACATTGCCAATGCAAATATCCCATTTACATTAATTGAGTAAAAGGGCCAAAACTCGTCTATGTTGACTATTATGCCCCCTAATGGGCGATTGTCACCAAATTTGGTAAAAAGCCTCAGAGCAGCATGCCAAATCACAAGTTTCAAGTTGATAGCAATTACTACGGCAGAGAAATTGCAATTGCAAATGTCCCATTTACAAGCATTGAGTTATTGGCCAAAACACATAAACGTTGATTATAGCGCCCCCTAATGGCCGATCTTCACTGCATTTGGTACAGAGCATCGTAGTGGGATGTTGAACAGTAATCTCTTTTTGCCGATAGCACTTAATATGGCCGAGATATGATAAAGTTTGTGTTTAGTAGCTAGCTAGGAAAATTAGTTTGGTTGTCAAATGTGCATACTTTAACGTAGCAAAATTCTTTAAATAACTTTTAGTCAGGTCCATCTGGAGAAGCTAGGTACCAGGTTTCGTGCAGATCAGTCGCACGGCCTAAGAGGAGGTTTTGCACATTGCGCGATATTGCGAAGAAACTTGAGAAAGAAATTGGGTGTGGCCTATATCATGTGATTCAGCTTGATTCAAGGAACACATGGATGTAAAGTTTTCTAATATGCAATGTGTAATGTGGGAGTTAAAAGCAAAAACGCAGAGGCGCAGAGGGAAGGGGGAGGGAGAGAGGGGAGGGTGTTGAGCTTCCTGACTGCCTGGGGAACGAAGCTGTTCGCCAGTCTGGTGGAACAGGCTCGGATGCTCCGGTACCTTCTCCCAGATGGTAGGAGGCTGTAGAGGCTGGGTGAGGGGGGGCTGAGGTCACCCACAATGCTGGTAGCTTTGCGGGTGAGGCAGGTTTGGTAAATGTCCAGGAGTGAGGGGAGTGGGACACCAATGATCCGCCCAGCAGCCTTCACTATGCGCTATAGGGTCTTACAGTTGGAGGCGGTGCAGCTCCCGTACCACACAGTGATGCAGCTGGACAGGATGCTCTCAATGGTGCCACTGTAGAAGGAACAAATGATGGGTGGGGGGGCTCTCGCTCTTCAGTTTGCAGAGGAAGTAAAGGCGCCGCTGGGACTTCTTGGCCAGTGATGCAGCGTTTATTGTCCAGGTTTGTTGTTCAGCTTCTCAAATATGGATATTTCAGTCTTTTCTCTCTTTTATATGATGTAAACTTATTTATTTAATTTCTTTTTTTTGGGGGGGGGGGGACAAAACATTTAAAGATATCACTTTGAGAAACTGGGATGGACATTTTTCACTATTTTTGTCACATTTTACAGACAGAATGATTGATTGATAAATCTAGAAAATAAATTGGCAGTTTAATTGATAATGAAAATATTTGTTAGTTTCAGCCCTAATGACAACACTTTGCTGCAGTAACTGGCTGTCACCCTGCTGCAGCAATATGACTTGGCATGTTTGCCTGATCATGGATGCAGCTCATCTGCATAGAAATTAGCATACGTGTGTGCAGGGCCTTATGGGGAGGGGGTGGACAACACATCAACACCCAGGCTGCGAGTTGGCTGACTGCCAAAACCAGCTCCACCTGGGAGTAAGCCTGACTGTACACATTGCTGCTGCTGCTGATCCAACACACTTGTCCCTGGCTGTAAACAGGGCTGGTTAACAGTGGCTAGGTAACAAGCTGCCACTAAGTAATGCTAAAGGGTTGTCCACACCAAGACCAATAACTGAACAATAACATTATGTAAACAGCAACGTCAAGCACGCACTGCATGCTCCAGCTGGTAATAATACATAATACAGCAGATGTTGCAACGTACGATTACAGGAATGTAATGTCCTACATATTCGTGAACGTGGGTACATCTTATGAATCATAAAAAAGTCTGACTGGCGGCTGTCCCTGGGATTTTTACAACTATATATATATATATATATATATATAGGGCTACATACATACACATATAAAGGGCTGGGCGATATGGCCTAAAAATAAAATCCCAGATTTTTTCAAAAAAAATCCAATTTAAGATTTAAATCGATTTTTTTCTCCCTCTACTTAAAATCAATCTGCAGATGACAAAGAAATTGTTCAAAACAAGTTTTATTTTGTTTTGACTCATACACACACATGGGGCATGTACCATTATGATTATTCATGCCAATTTTGTGGAAATATAAATTGGTTTGAGGTTGTTGGTTTGTGTGTATATATATATATATATATATATATATATATATATATATATATATATATATATATATATATATATATATATATATATATATATATATATATACATATATATATACACACACTTTAGGGCTTGGCGGCATATCAACTTTTTAGGTATATCATCAACGCAGCCCTTTGCAGCGCTTCCCGGCGCTCCGCGGCCTTTGTGTCCCTGGCGTCAGCCACTGCTGCAGAGTCCCCACAACCAGGCGTCAGTTGTGCCCCTGTTAAACAAATACCTCACTGAGCTGGGAGATGCATCCCAGAATGCACCCTGACAAAAATGTAGGCAGCAGCCAAATAATATACCATGAGCATCTCTCCGGAGTAACACTGCATGAACGAGTAAGAGGAATGAGCAGGAAAAGAGAAAGGCCCAAGGGGGAGAACAGAGAGAAAATACATCCATGGCCTTTGTGCAGTCGTTCGACCTAGCCTGTCTCTTTAGCATGTCCTTAGGGCACTGGCTGTTGGTTATCAATGAAACCATACAAGGTCTAAACCCAGCAGCATTAGAGGCAGCTGACTTACAGAACTCTAGCCTTAATTCCTATTTCAGCAACATTACAAACAGTGAACAATGGAAAGAGAATAATAATGTATGTAGAATTGTTTTAATTTGCGAGTAGGAATACAGTAGTAACCCAATGAGTAGCATGAGCGGTGAGTACAAGGGTAAACTCCTCCACAACAAAACATTCTCTATAAACAATGTGTATGATATAAAGAAAAAGGATATATAAAAGACCCAAGTCATAAAAAAAGATTGATCAAGGGCAATAAAGACAACTGTGCTTAGATATCAGAAGAAAAAAAAACATGGCAGCATACAGAAAAATGCTAAAATGCAGTCCTTCACTTTGTCCTTAGTTGAGGACAAGAACATGCATATCAGCATGGGCCCTGAATCAATCAACAGTTCAGTTTAAATTACCTTTAAACAAACAAATATGCACAGAATCAGAATTCCAATTTTCCCTCAAATCCTAAGAAGATTATCAGGAGTAGATCAGAGGACACTGCTCTTGGCAGAAATTGGATGGCTTAGTAGAGAATGAACTTTCCTGAGGAAGCACCATTTTAGCATACTGTAGGCTCCTACAATGCGTGTGGTTCAAACTGGAACATATGAAAGGCTTAGTAAAGAATCCGTGAAGGTGAACACCGCTATTCCCGATGAATGTTGAAGAGTTAATTCTGTACAGCAGAGCATGTATTAAACTGGTTCCTATCTCAGGTACATCGCAGCATTTACGTGATATTTAATTAATCCATGTAGGTAAATTATCTGTCATTGACCCACACCATCTGGTGGTCTTAGGGCACACAGCTAGAAGAGCCTTTTTGGACCTGTAGGAGTGATTCATTCAGGACACAAGTATAGAGTCAGGTGATAGAATAAATATAGATCATTGGGCCTCATTCACCAACATTTTCCTAAGTTTTTTCTTAAATTTGTTCTTAAGAAAGTTCCTAAGAAAAGTCTATGATTCATGACGTGTTCTCAAACAGCAGAATTGTTCACAGGTGTGTTCTCAGAATGATGAATACCAATGTCTTCGTAATTTGAAAGCTTGCGCCCGTTGCTCCTATTTAGCATAGGTAAACGCCCTGTTAATTCCCATAAAAAGGGCATGAGATGGCTGGGCCGTGTCGGGTACACACTTAGAGAAATGTCGAAAAAGACGTGATAAAGACGGTGGAGGCCTCGACTCCAAAAGAAAGAAACACTTTAGTAATTCTGAAGTGGAGGTACTGCTGCAAGGAGTTAACGAAAAACAAGACATCATGTTTAGTAGCGTCAGCAGTGGATCAAAGCAGCAAATAAAACCGATGCATGGAATGCAGTTACCATAGAGTGTTAACAGTCTATGGCATTTACTCATGCAGTGAACGCTGTATCCGGAGAAGGGCGCAGAACTGATGAAGTATATAGGCCTAGCACAATTCATACACAATGCAATTCAAAGTGCTTTACGAATGAGCAGAAGTGTAAGTGTAGTGTGTATTTATTAAAACAAACAAACATATAATTATGTGTAAAATAATGAAAATAATTAGTTACAAAATTATAAAAAAATATTAATATTATAAAATTACAACAGATGAAAACGGTATAACTACTTATTTTGGGCAAACATGTCAGCTCTCAATAGTGTGTAAGAGTGCTCTTGAGTGTGCATAGAGTCTAAGAACAAACCCCAAATAAGAAAACATTGGTGAATGCCAGAATCTTCGTGAAAAAGGCGTAAGTGGGGTTTAAGAACAAATTTGTTCTTAAAGGTCCCATGTCATGAAAATTTCACTTTATGAGGTTTTTTAACATTAATATGAGTTCCCTCAGCCTGCCTATGGTCCCCCAGTGGCTAGAAATGGTGATAGGTGTAAACCGAGCCCTGGGTATCCTGCTCTGCCTTTGAGAAAATGAAAGCTCAGATGAGCCGATCTGGAACCTTGCCCCTTATGAGGTCATAAGGAGCAAGGTTACCTCCCCTTTCTCTGCTTTGCCCACCCAGAGAATTTGACCCACCCATGAGAGAGAGACATCATGGCTTTTTTTTGGTAAAGAGACTTCAGATACAGTATTAGAGGACCACTAAGGCCTATATAAAAGCATCCAAAGAGCACCATGTCATGGGACCTTTAAGAACGATTGGTGAATGAGGCCCAATGTTCAGATCAATAACCCAGAGTTGATTGGTGGTATGATGTCTAACAAATCTAGAACCAGATTTAAATATCAGTAGCATTTGTCATGTCTGTGCAAACTTGTGAAGTTTGTTGTTGTATTTTATTTTCTCAGAAAAACCTTTGGAACATGCCCTCAAAAGGAAAAAAAGTGTCACTCAATTATATAGAATGGCTAAAGGCAATGCCATACAGCCTATGCATGCATCAAGTGGGTCTGCAGTAAAGAGCCAAACAAAAGGCAAGGACTCTTTCCATAATGTTTCAAGAGTGAAACAAAAACACACTGCAACATTGTGACATTTGCAAAACTGTACCAGTGCCTAGAGGTGGTATTGATCCAAGATTGATCAAACTGTAGAACAGCAGCAGCGGGATTCTTACAGTGAAGGCCAACCACACCTGAAAGCAGCTTAGGCCAAACAGTCTTTCATCTATTATGCATTTCCAGATATACTGATTGTCGCTTGACAGAAATGGTTTGGCTATGCTATGGTAACTGATTTTCACACACACTTTGAAACAAAAGTTAATTAATTTAGGGCAGCTTTGATTCTTTTTTAATTAATTCCTTTTGCAACAACATGTTTTGCTATACCCAATATATATTCAATTGCTACAATGACAAAACATCTTTGCCAGCTTGGCAAAATCTTTCAATGTGGTACAACATGAATTTTTGATGGCTTCTGAAGAACGAAAACAAACTTCCCTTAAAAAGGAACACACCGACTTATTGGGAATTTAGCTTATTCACCGTAACCCCCAGAGTAAGACAAGTTGATACATACCCTTCTCATCTCTGTGCGTGCTGTAAAGCTGTCTGACGGCTCCAGCGGCATCAGCCCATAACAGAACAGGCAGGTGAATGGTTCCAGTAATCCTACTGCTCCGAATAAGTGACAAAATAACGCCAACATGTTCCTATTTACATGTTGTGATTTGTAGAGTCTCGCGTGTACAAAAACAACGTAACATGAGACACAGCCATCTTCTAACCGTAAACAAACCGGGAACTATATTCTCAAGGCGAAGAAGAATATAGTACTTGGGCGGAGTGATATGCGCGCCCGCAAGCCTGTCTGAGAATATAGTTCCCGGTTTGTTTACGGATAGAGGATGGCTGTGTCTCATACTACGTTTGTTATTTGTATACGCACTCACAAAATCTCAACATGTAAACAGGACTATGCGTTAACTGTCACTACACTAATCTGTCAGAGAGCAGTAGGCTGGATGGAACCAGTTACCTGCAGGATCTGGGCTGGGCTAAGCTAATGCTGGAGCCGTCAGACAGCGTTACAGCACGCACGGAGATGAGAAGGGGTATGTATCGACTTGTCTTACTCTGGCGGTTATGGTGAATAAGCTAATTTCCCAATAAGTCGGCGTGTTCCTTTAAGCCATCAGCTAAACAAAACTATTTATCTGTGATTGATATAAAGAGAGTTCCCCAACTCTTCTATTTCTACCAGATTAAAGTCTACACTTTATAAACAGAAGGAATGTGAAAGATGCCTGCTGGTTTTTACCTGTTAAAATATCTGGATAAAAACAACTGATAACAGAGATGAAGAGAACATCAAACACAGAGAAAATCTGAGATTTTGCCGCAGAACTATCTACCATGGTCTGACAAGAAGGAGGAGGTACCAAAGAGCAAACTGATCAAAACAAAGCAGAAGAAAACAAAATACACTAAAATATACACTACTGAGGCCCGTTCCAGAAAGCAGGTTTAGTGAAAACTCTGAGTTAGTTAACCCTGAGATGAAGGAAACTGAGTTTTCCGTTTCAGAAAGAGAGGTAACTTAACCTCGGAGTCAGTTACTATGGTAACTGAGCCTGTGAACCTAACCTGGTCGGGAGCAGGTTTTCTTCAAGAAAACTTGAGTTTCTCTCAGTCTCCTCCCTCTCAGAGAAATTCATTTCCTCATTCATTCATTCAGTCTGTAGGCTATCAGGCGCATTTTAATGCAGTTTGTTATCTGCATGAATAAAAAGACGTATTGGTTTATGTCAGGCAGACTATAAAACATGTCATGTCCTTTTGTTGACGATCCCGCTGATGAAAAAGCTGTAGGCTATTAATTCACAGAGAGTTTACGTGGGTATTGAGTCCCGACTATAGATGTATTTTCATTTCCACATAACCGATTTTTTTAATCACAGTCCATTAGATATGTAGATACCTTATCCATCCTCATATCACTAACATCCACCATCGTGGACAGGCTTTAACATCCCAGCAGAGTCTTTGTGTCGCATTACTTTTTTTGCAAACGGCAGTTTTCTTTATCGGATCATACTGTAATAGTAAAGCCACTGTAGAGCTGTCAGAAAAGTGTGACTCGCTCTGAAACGTTTTTTAAAACGTCTTTGTAGGCCTAGTGTTCCCTGGACACAAACCAGTGAGAGCCATTAAAAAGAAATAAATGATTATACATTATAGTTCTATTCTAATATTATAAGTTTACTGTGATTAAATATGAAATTAATACACTGTTAATGCGTACGCATTGCCTCGAGCAGCAATTTTCTCCCACACCAATTCTCTCTCTTTTGCAGCATCAGCCGCTGTCTTGCTTTTTAACGAAATGCATGTTCAAACCACAGACAGTAGGTTCAAACCACAGACAGTAGGTTCAAACCACAGACAGTAGGTTCAAACCACAGACAGTAGGTTCAAACCACAGACAGTAGGTTCAAACCACAGACAGTAGGTTCAAACCACAGACAGTAGGTTCAAACCACAGACAGTAGGTTCAAACCACAGACAGTAGGTTCAAACCACAGACAGTAGGTTCAAACCACAGACAGTAGGTTCAAACCACAGACAGTAGGTTCAAACTCGCTGTTTGTGCGCATGAGTATTTCCGCCGACCAGTTTGTTTGTGGTTGTTACCATGGTGAATCGTAAGAATAATGGCTCCTTCTTATTACCTGGCCACCGTACGCGAACCTTAAGTGAACCTACTCGAAGTTGATTGAACCAACTCAAATCAGCTGTTCTTGAACCGAAAACTCTGAGTTTCACATCTCAGGGTAAATCAACTCAGAGATCAGGGTTAGACTCAGAGTTTGTTAAACCTCCTACCTGGAATGGACCCCTGGTCAAAAGTTTTTTTATTGAAATTTTTGCAGTTCAAGTCCAATGAATAGCTTGAAATGGTACAAAGGTAAGTGGTGAACTGCCTGAGGTTAAAAAAAAAAAAAAAAAAAAAGTAAGGTTACCCAAAACTGAAAAATAATGTACATTTCAGAATTTTACAAAAAGTCCTTTTCAGGTAACAAGAAATGGGTAAACAATGTAAAGCTGTTCTGGTGCTACCAATTCCCACAGGTGTTCCAACTTGTCTGGATTACTTACAACCCCCTCTGTTTGGATAAAAGTATTGTTGGAACACACTGTGGTACCGTACCCTCATGAGCATTATTTTAACAGTATTGTACTGCAGAAAGTAGTGTGTTGCCATAAAAATGTCGGGAAAAAGGCAATTAACAATGGAAGAGAGACAGACCATCATAACACTTAAGAATGTTGGTCTTTCCTACAGAGAAATTGCGAAGAAAGTCAAGGTGTCAGTTAGTACAGTATTCTTCACCATCAATAGGCACTTAGAAACTGGGGGAAACTCTGACAGGAAGAGGTCTGGCAGACCCAAAGCCACAACAGAATCAGAAGACAAGTTTCTGAGAGTCAACAGCTTGCGTGATAGGCAGCTCACAGGACAACAGCTTCAAGCACAGCTTAATAGTGGTCGTAATAAGCAAGTCTCAGTTTCAACTGTAAAGAGAAGACTTGGAGCTGCAGGTTTGACAGGTCGAGTTGCAGCAAGAAAGCCATTGTTAAGACGTCAGAATAAGAAAAAGAGGCTTGCCTGGGCTAAGAAACTACTGAAGACTGGAAGAAGGTGTTATGGACTGATGAATCAAAATTTGAAATCTTCGGTTCATCACGCAGGATTTTTGTACACCGTCGAGTAGGCGGAAGGATGGTTCCTCAGTGTGTGTGACATCAACTGTCAAACATGGAGGAGGGAGCGTGATGGTCTGGGGCTGTTTTGCTGGATCCAGGGTCGGTGATTTGTACAGAGTGAAAGGCACCCTGAACCAAAACGGCTACCACAGCATTTTGCAGCGCCATACACCCTCTGGTATGCGCCTAGTTGGTCAGGGGTTCATCCTACAGCAAGATAATGACCCAAAACATAGCTATGCCAGAACTACCTTAGGAAAAAAGAACAAGATGGTAAGCTTAAAAACATGGAGTCACCAGACTTAAACCCCATTGAGCTGGTTTGGGATGAACTGGACAGAAAAGTGAAAGCAAAGCAACCTACAAGTGCCACACATTTATGGGAACTTCTGCAACAGAGCTGGGAAGAACTTTCTGAAGAATATTTGATTATCATTGTAGAAAGAATGCCATGAGTGTGTTCAGCTGTTATATCTGCCAAAGGGGGCTACTTTGATGAATCAATAATTTAGAATACATTTTGGTTTATAAATCTATTCCATGATTTCTTTTTAAATGTTTTTCAGATGCAACAATCCAAGCAGAAAATTCCCATTATTGTTAAACAGCAGTATTGCATCCCAATACCCCCCCACCCCCCTTACCTACAGTCCCAAATATACATTATTTAATTATCGTTCGGCTTATTTTTACTTAGAGGGGCTGGAGCTTATCCTAGAATTCAGTTGGCAGAGGACAAAAACTCTCTGGGCAGAGCGCCAGTCCATCATTGGGGCTGACTCAGTCAGACAGGGAGTTACTCACTCTCACATTCATACCTATTAGCAATTTAGAGCCCTCAAGCCAGCTAACAGTATGTCTTGTGGACTATGGACAGTATATTCACGAGAAAAAAAAATTTAAACTGCACAAACGCCTAGCAGACTGGACAGCTAGCTACTGCCCCATCATGCCACTGATTATTTTATTTTTTGAAAAGGTCCAATGGCATGAAAATTTCACTTTATGGAGGTTTTTTTAACATTAATATGCGTTCCCCCAGCCTGCCTATGGTCCCCCAGTGGCTAGGAATGGCGATAGATGTAAACCGAGCCCTGGGTATCCTGCTCTGCCTTTGAGAAAATTAAAGCTCAGATGGGCCGATCTGGAATCTTCTCCTTACGAGGTCATAAGGAGCAAGGTTACCTCCCCTTTCTCTGCTTTGCCCGCCCAGAGAATTTGGCCCACCCACGAGAGAGAGCGAGACATGGCTTTCAAACGAGCAAAGTGCCAGTTGGTCAAGGCTACACCCCCACCCTCCACCTTGCTCCCCCTCTCCTCCTCAATAGCTACAGACACAGAAATGGCACATCCTAAGGAAAGGTAATTGTGGGACTGGCTCTAGTGGCTGTAATTCTGCACCAAGGCTGAAGGCCAAAGGCTAGAGGACCACTAAGGCCTATATAAAAGAGACTTCAGATACAGTATTAGGGGACCACTAAGGTCTATATAAAAGCATCCAAAGAACACCATGTCATGGGACCTTTAAATATGCACAATTGTAATAAAATACAGAGAGAAGATTTAAATGGAGTCTCTTAGAAGTGAGTAAGCCACCTGCCTGTAGGATAAATGGCTTTGTATAAACATTCTTTGTAGTCAGAGGCATCCTGTAGCGCTTCTCAAATCTGGAGAACAAAAGATGTAGCCTAAGGTTCCTCTGAGATGCACAGAGCCCTTCTCCTCACCCCTTTGTTCAAAAGAACCCCTAACCGGCTCTGTGGCCATGATTTATTTACCGGCCACATTGATGATCCTTGCCACCTTCCTCCTATATTTAATGTTCAGGTTACTTTAACAGGTATTCTATGACGACACTTTTAATGAGGGATTTATAGTAGAGCCCGACCGATATATCGGCGAGCCGATATTATCGGCTGATATTAGGCCTTTTACAAACTACCATTATCGGCATTTAAAAATCCTTTATCGGTCGGGCTCTAATTTATAGGCTTGAAAAAATTTACTTGGCTTCCGTAAAAGCTATGAGGTAGTAGGCAAATAAATGTAATATACATTTCTCGAAAAACACAATCCACAATCTCACAGAAACTAAGTTTACCATCCTAGCAACCCTGACTCCTAAAAATTGTTTACATACAACCAGGGCATGAAATTAACACCCGCCCACCCGCCAAATGCGGGTGAATTTTGCAATTGGCGGGTAACACTGTCAATCTACCTGCCACTTTGGCGGGTAGCCAATGAGAATTGAGTGATTCAGATGCCTAACTATCGGTAAGCAGGGTACGCAGTTGCTTACGGGCCTGGTCCAATCAGGGGCCCGCATCACTGGAAGACATTGATTGACAGCCGGGGCTCCATATCGCACAGCAACTGACCAAGCGGCAGGGAGAATAGGTCAAATTAATTTCCTTGTTTATGTTATGAAGACGAGACGTGTGTGACTCGAACATCTCACATTACCAACAAAACGTACAGCGAATTGACCGTGCAAAACATTTCAGACCGTCCTGCCAACATGTAGACATTTTAACATCAATGTACGCAGGAACGATTTTTCACTCTTAAGTCTCTGAATGTTGCTGCTGTTTCATCTTGTCAGCTGACTGCAGCGGGCGGGCCTGTTGCTCCGTTTCCCCCGCGACTGACGCGCACACACACTCACACACAATCACACAATCACACACACACACACACACACACACACGGTGGATGCAGGAAAAAACACAGAGGAGACCTACAGGATGACCTAAATTGTGGACAGCTACTTAATTGTAAGTGCAATGATAAGTTAAAGTCCAATATGAAACCGTATGAATCTGAGTCCCAGCCCAGGATAGGAAATTAACTAACAATGTAAAGATCAACAAGCCACTGACACATATGTTCGTATTTGATTCATTCAATAAATTATTATTTTGTGTCTTAAATCACCAGCTGTTTTCATATTATACCAACATCATCATCCTGAGCCTTTTTGGTAAGGTTCCTAGAAAATCTCAGCCCAGAGTAATTAATTAATAGTACTAATTATTATTCTCCCCAAAACAAGTTTCCTTTTGATTTATTTTTTTTATTTTTAAGAACTATACAAAAAAAGTTGCAACTTCTTTGCAACAACTCATGTGTTATGGTCCACATTCACCATTGTTTTTTTGTTGTTGTGGTGCGCGTAGGCTTCTCCTGATTTTGTCAGTCCTCTCATCTGTTATATGCAGTGGTGTAACGAGCCAACACCGGACCCCTATGCAGTATTATCAAGGCTGGACCCCCTACTACAGCACGTGTGCAATGTCCATGAGTAGGCTACCATGAATAGGACAGGACAGGATCATAGAGACACAGCAAGTCCTGTTTTTCACCTTTTATGAGGCAAAAAAAAAGTGGCTGGTGGTCAAAAAAAGTTAACTTCATGCCCTGCATACAACTAAACGTAATGCCAACAGGATTACTTCTTGAGTAAGCAGCTTGAAAAAATGTTGACATATCAGGCAAAAGACAAGTGGCAAAAAAATAAGACACTGAACGTTTCAGTAAAATTATACCTGACAATGCATTTAATTTGTTTTCGACAAAATATCAGAACTTAACACTCCAGTGCGGTACATACGTGTCACTTCATTCACTCAAAAAAAGATAAAATGTTGCCTCTTAACAAAATCCAGGCAGCAATAACATTTGATGCGATTGGGAAATCGATTTAGTAATACATAAACAGAATTTCTAAGTAACAAGGTTGACTCCTAGGTACTTCAAGTTGGTCATGACTGGCTGAGTGGCAAAGTCCTGTTTAGATCAAATAGTGCTGACACACCAAGTCTGGAGAGCAGTCACACATAGTTCAGGTAGGCCAACTGTCCAGTCACATCACTTATTAGCAAATTAGAGCCCTCAATCCAGCTAAAAGTACAGTACAGGCCAAAAGTTTGGACACACCTTCTCATTCAATGCGTTTCCTTTATTTTCATGACTATTTACATTGTAGATTCTCACTGAAGGCATCAAAACTATGAATGAACACATATGGAATTATGTACTTAACAAAAAAGTGTGAAATAACTGAAAACGTCTTATATTTTAGATTCCTCAAAGTAGCCACCCTTTGCTGCAAACCCTTGGTGTTCTCTCAATGAGCTTCATGAGGTGGTCACCTGAAATGGTTTTCACTTCACAGGTGTGCTTTGTCAGGGATAATTAGTGGAATTTTTTCCCTTAATAATGGGGTTGGGACCATCAGTTGTGTTGTGCAGAAGTCAGGTTGATACACAGCCGACCGCCCTATTGGACAACTGTTAGAATTCATATTATGGCAAGAACCAATCAGCTAAGTAAAGAGAAACGAGTGGCCATCATTACTTTAACAAATGAATGTCAGTCAGTCCGGAAAATTGCGAAAACTTTGAATGCGTCCCCAAGTGCAGTCGCAAAAACCATCAAGCGCTACATAGAAACTGGCTCACATGAGGACCGCCCCAGGAAAGGAAGACCAAGAGTCACCTCTGCTGCTGAGGATAAATGAATCCGAGTCACCAGCCTCAGAAATCGCAAGTTAACAGCAGCTCAGATTAGAGACCAGATGAATGCCACACAGAGTTCTAGCAGCAGACATCTCTAGAACAACTGTTAAGAGGAAACTGCGCAAATCAGGCCTTCATGGTCAAATAGCTGCTAGGAAACCATTGCTAAAGAGAGTCAACAAGCAGAAGAGATTTGTTTGGGCCAAGAAACACAAGGAATGGACATTAGACCATTGGAAATCTGTGCTTTGGTCTGATGAGTCCAAATTTGAGATCTTTGGTTCCAACCGCCGTGTCTTTGTGCGACGCAGAAAAGGTGAACGGATGGATTCTACATGCCCGGTTCCCACCGTGAAGTATGGAGGAGGAGGTGTGATGGTGTGGGGGTGCTTTGCTGGTGACATACCATCCCATCCGGTTTACGTTTAGTTGGACCATCATTTATTTTTCAACAGGACAATGACCCCAAACGCACCTCCAGGCTGTGTAAGGGCTATTTGACCAAGAAGGAGAGTGATGGAGTGCTGCGCCAGATGACCTGGCCTCTACAGTCACCGGACTTGAACCCAATCGAGATGGTTTGGGGTGAGCTGGACCGCAGAGTGAAGGCAAAAGGGCCAACAAGTGCTAAGCATCTCTGGGAACTCCTTCAAGACTGTTGGAAAACCATTTCAGGTGACGACCTCTTGAAGCTCATCAAGAGAATGCCCAGAGTGTGCAAAGCAGTAATCAGAGCAAAGGGTGGCTACTTTGAGGAATCTAACATATAAGACATGGTTTCAGTTATTTCACACTTTTTTGTTAAGTACATAATTCCACATGTGTTCATTCATAGTTTTGATGCCTTCAGTGAGAATCTACAATGTAAATAGTCATGAAAATAAAGGAAACGCATTGAATGAGAAGGTGTGTCCAAACTTTTGGCCTGTACTGTATGTATTTGGACTATGAACAGTAGCCTATATCCACAAGTAGACAATTGAAACTCCCCGACTAGCAGACTGGCTTCTAGTTTTGAGAGGACACCTTGCTACCATCATGCCACGGATTTTTTTTTAAATAATTTTTTTGGGGCTTTTTCGCCTTTAATCAACAGGACAGCTAGGTGAGAAATGGGAGAGAGATGGGGGGGGGGGAAATCACCACAGGTCAGAATCGAACCCTGGGCCACTGCGTTGAGGCATAAACCTCCAAGTATATGTGCGCCTGCTCTACCCACTGAACCAACCCGGCCACCTGATTGTTTTTAAAGTACGCACAACTGTAATAAAATACAGAGAGAAGATAAAAAACGGAGTGTCTTAGAAGAGAGCAAGCTTGTGGGATAAATGACTAGTCAGAGGCATCCTGTAGCACCTGCCAGAATTTATCTTCTCCAATCTGGAGAACAGAGGATTTAAAGGTTCCTCTGAGATTAACAGAGCCTTTCTCCTCCCAAAGAACCCCAAACTACTTGTTAAATGTACTGGCTCCAAAAAATATTCAACAATAATACAGAAACAACCATCTAAGAAGATTCCTAGCAATCCTGACTCCTAAACTTTATGTTTAAATATGACTAATTTACAACACCAAATGTGATTTGGTGTGAAAAGTAACATCAACAGAATTACTTCTTGAGTAAGCAGCTTGAAAAAACAAAATTATATATCAGTGACACTGAATTTATCATTGAAATTATATCAGACGACATATTTCATTTGTTTTCCACAAATGATCCAAAAATACAATATCCACTTACTGTACAGCATTAGTAAAACTTGTTTATGGATAGGTTTGGTCACTAGCAGCACTTTGCACAGGAAAGATCATGGTCTTGGTTTAACAGAGAAAGAGTCTGCAGTGACATAAAACACGAGACTTTCGTTGCCTAAACCGAACCACAGACAGGACTCAGGATGCAAACCCGGTTTGTCAGGTGCTGTGCTCTGTATGCCCATCATCCACCACAACCAACTCCCTGACACGCTGGTGCAGTACATACGCTAAGTGTCACTTCATTCACTCAAAGAAATAGATGCCTCTGCGGGAAAGTGATTTAGTAATAACAGAATTTCTAGGTAAGGGATTCCTAGGTACTTCAAGTTTATTATTAAGTGCTGAGTGGCCTATTAAAAAACAGATAATCAGCTGAAATCCAGTGCACTCTGCTGACACAAGAGGTGCATCTCACTTCCCTTATTCGATAGCTCCTCGGTCCTCGGCTGAACCGGAAGTTGTTTTGCCGCTCCTTCGTGAAGACCGTCTCAAAGCTCTTACTTATGCCCCGCGGAGCGAGGATCGAGGAGGGATCCCCGAGGAGCTATGAGCGAGGACACACGAGAGCAGCCGCCCCGGAAGTCGTGCAGCTGAAAGGGTTGCTAACTCCGCCCATACGCGTCAGAGGAAAGGACGTCTCATCGCTCTAAAAATCACATTTCCTTGTTTGCTCTCTCCTGCCATGATTTCCTCGCGTCTCTCTCGTGCTTCCTCGTGGGACAGACTTAGACGTGAGGAAGGGGGGCAAGTGGAGGAGCCGGGGATGCAATGTAAGGGAAGTGGGATGTAGAGCAGCCACACATGGTTCAGGTATGCCAACTCTCCAGTCACATCACCCCGACACAAAAAGCCAGCATCCTGATTAATTAGGCTTTCGATACAACAATAGGTCTGTGAAAAATGTGTTTCACCTTAGGGCTTTACATTCTTTATTTGGTTCTGATTCAGTAAAATTGCAAAAGCATGTTGTAATCAGAAACAACAAGGATCAGTGATTACTAATCATAGCCCAATGTGCATCATTGTGCCTGACATAATTGTAGCAGCATATGTAATGCCATTAAGCTAATGAAAATAATTAATTTGGCAACTATTAGTGATCATATATTTAACAAAGACATAAAATACTGAGATTCTGTCAATTTCTCATTGAAAGTATCTCAGCATGCTTGTGTGCTTAATATCTAAGCAGCAAAGTTTAAAGTCATATCAAATATGCAATAAATCGGCCTCTGTAAAGGACTGAGAAAGTAACAGAATCCCCTGTAAAATCACTGACAATTGGGAAGGGAATAGCATAGTAGGAAGAGTTATCCACCTGTCAGTAGAGTATTTTCTGGAAAGGTTTTCAGCAAAACTGTATGTTTGGCAAGTGGTCGAGGATTTCATTCCTCCTTAGAGATTTGGCCAGCCAGGTGAAGCATAGAAAATAGTGGCTCTGGTCAGCTTGACTTCATATATAGGCTCTCTCTGTAAATGAGTTCCAACATCCATAATCTAGAAATGTATCAATCCACTCCTGCAGCAAAATCTTCTCCCGTTTCTTTTACCCACTCAGTAGTATCCAAACTCATATTTTCCTCAAAATCTGTAAAAAGTTGCATAAGCTTTTCATACGCAGTCCCCTGAGACATATACACACAATCAACTGTAGTCGCAACTTACAAAAATAGCCAGCTAACCGCAGGGGCTACGAACAAACTGTATTTTGCAATATTTTTAAAGTTGGGTAAAATATGAAGATGTAGAGCAGGGGTCACCAACATGGTGCCCGCGGGCACCAGGTAGCCCCCAAGGACCCCATGAGTAGCCCTCAGGCCTGTTCTAAAAATGAAAATTTAATATTGATATTGTCTGTTTCCCACCTTGTTAAGTCATTGTTGATAATTATTGTGAGAAATCATTAACATGATCAGTGTCTGCACATAGAGGAGTATCATTAATATATAACTATCATTAATCATCAATAATCATATATAACTAAAGGCAAACTGAGCACATTTGTTATTTCAGAAGAGTGTATCAAACTGGTAGCCCTTCGTATGACTCAATACCCATGAAGTAGCTCTCGGTTTAGAAAAGGTTGGTGACCCCTGATGTAGAGCATGATCATTCAAATGGATAGTGGGTACGTGGATTATGTTGCAGGTGGCAGTGGTTTGACACACATTTTCATACTTTTTCCCACCTTTAAAACAATGGCCCTCATTTATCAACCTAACGTAGAAACCAGCACAGATATGAGCGCAGAAATCATCTTACGACAGGCTTCACGTGGGATTCATGAAGCGTTCGTATCACATCAATCAGAGCGTAAGAATGGTCGTAAATCGATAAATGCAGCGGCTGGAAACGATCGGAATTTAAATATTACGCCCCAATATATTCTGGGTTTTGAGGCCTCGCCCCTACAATTTACGACATGGCGAGACGTAATCCGGCTGAGAAGCGGCACTTTTCAGAGGTGGAGACTGAAACCCTGATATCTCAGGTTCATTTGCACTAACGTGTGTACTTTTTGGCAGCCTGAAAACTGGTATTAAAGGCTGTAGAAAGAATGCAGAATGGAAAGAGATCACTGATGCGGTCAGTGTTGGCGTAGTACATCGGACTCCAGCTTAAGTTTATTTAATTTATACATGCTTGACATATGTATTCTATAGCCCTAATAGTAATATACAGGCTTCTATTGCAATCTCTTAGGCCTACATGTAGGTGTACTTATATTTAAATAAACACACGTAGCGGAGTTTATGCAGTGTCTTTTATTTTACTCGTGTTTTTTTTCATGAGTCAGAACGAGGCAACAGCTGAGGGAGAGGGCGTGTCCTCCGCCCCCCCGTGCTGGACCACCACCTCGACCCTGTCTCCTGACAGCAGAGAAAACGAGCCGAAATAACTCGGTCAATGGCCGAAATAAATCGTTCACTTGAAAGAGAAACAAAAACCTGAAGAATAAATAAAAATATTGTGCATCGTCATGTTTCCTGTATTGAATATCATTGCCAAACATAACACTATAGGCTACCTTTTAAAAGCGAGGAATAATATCCTGTCTCCTTGGTATAGCCCCCAGTTGGGGCTGTGCTGGACACTGCTCTCTGGGCATCGGGTCATCTGGCTCCATCACTACATTTATGGCACCGTGTTTTCCTGCGCAATGTTGTGCAGAACACCACAGGCTAAAACAATGTTGCAGACCGGCGCATAGAGGTCTTCTAAAAGAGCCAGATCTGCCATTGCTGATACGTGATCAACTGATGACTTCTCCTTCTCCTGTTAAACTGATTACATGCTGCACCGCAAGTCCACACTGACTCCAAAACTTGCGTACACGAGTTCAGACCAGACGTGAGATTTTTTTCGCAGCCTACGCTCACGTTCACATTGATAAATGCCGAGCTTTGCGTAAGGCCGGTTACACACTGGAAGCGTTGCGCGAGCGTGTCAGCTGCGTGGCGTGTCCATTTATATTTCGGCTCCCATGTTAACAGGTTAGAGCTTACACACTGCCGGCGTGAGACGCGCGTCTCAGGCGCGGCTTGAGACGCGTGCCTGCTAGAAATAGAACCGACGCCTATTTTTCACGCGAGCGTGTTGGAAGCGTTTCCAGGCAAAATAGAATAGGAAAATATGTTTATATGTCATTTAGACACAAATACATATTAATAAATTACATATTGATGTTTGAAAGTCTAGGTTTTGACATCAATGTAGATATAAATGTAATACAAAATTTCAGAGAAAAGATTTTCAAATATTGCACCTGTCATACAGAACGAAATATTCTGTAACATATTTTGCAGTCAATACTGCCGACGTCGTCTTGCTTTAATCAAATCAGTAGGCTATATATAAATGGTAGGATAGGCTAGGATAACAATGTAGTGTGTGTTCGGAGTGACGGTCCAACATCAGATAGGCTATATAGGCTCTTTACAGCTACACTAAGTTGTTCAGACAGCCCACTTACCCATTTATCAGTTTGAATCTGTCGGCACTATGTCCCGAGATCAGCCCTCCCTGTACCTAGCAGCAGGAGCAGCGCCGCGTCAGACACGCTTCTGGTATGTAGGACACAGAAAAATCCACACAGCTGACACGCAGCTGAGACGCAACAGAAACGCACGCTCGTGTAACCGGCCTAAGAATCGGCGTACGCCCGTCCTACACCCGTTTTAGGTCGTATGCACGTTTCATAAATGAGGGCCATTATAACCACCAATCCATGCAACTGGTATTAAATTCAAGTGGATCACAACTCTGCCACTGGAAGCCAAAATAAGCTTGGTAATAACTCTGACCTGACATGATAGTCAGGGTACAGTGCATTTCATGCTGTTTTGTTCACATCAACCAGGTGTTCACAGCACATGAGAACTCTGTTACTCCCACGTCAGGATTAAGATGAAAGATGCCGTGAGAGCTTTTTCCTAATTTCATAGGTCACACTTTTCAAAATGTTCTCTTTTCACAGCACACTCCATTATCCATCAGATCATACTTGACTTTGATCATGAAGATGCAGGCTGTTGACTAATGCAACTTTCTCTTCTTTTGTCAGAGAAGTTCATTGAAAGATTCATACCAAGTGACAATTAGCAAAGTAGAAAAACCCACTCTTACTCTCTCATCTTGGAGAAAGCTGTGAGTCAGCTGATAGGTCGCAAAGGGGGTGACTACTGTGAATTGCACATCTGAGTATGAGACAAATCTAGTCTGTTTCCAACTTTATGGTTAGAAGCAACAAGCAACAAGCAATATTGTCTTGCTTTTGCCAAATTTGATTAGGTGTATGAGCTAAGTTCATGGTCAGAGGTTAAGTGCAGCCTTAACCTTATGTATTAATATAAATAAATAAAAAATTTATTTATATTTATTGCTGCTTTTAAATGTCTTCTGTATCCCTATACGGTGTCCTTGAGTGCCGAGAAAGGCGCCTTTAAATAAAATATATTATTATTATTATTATTATTATTATTAACAACCTTATGTACAGCTGAAAACAGCAGCTGATGATTCGACTGAAAAGGCATAAACTATTTGATGACCATATTGTTTCCTACCTTAGGGACACTATTTTGACCTAATGATCTAAAATCTAACACACTAAACTAAATACCAAGTAGGTCTATTGTTGCTGACAATTTTCGGGCTATTTAAAGCCAAAGAGGGCACATACAGCCCGACCGATAAAGGCTTTTTAACCTTGTGTTGACTTCGGGTCACATTGACCCGTTTTTTTTATATCAGAAAATATGGGATGTAGAAATAAGCGCTGAAAATGTGTAGAAGCAAAATTTTACAATTTAAAAACATTGAAAAAAAGCAAAAACAAACTGTGACAAAAAGGCGTCAAAAAAGACCTTTTTTCAAGGTTGACGGGAAGACAACACAAGGGTTAAGGCCGATATCGATACAAATATTTGGTGATTTAAAAATCCGATATTCCGATATATCGGCCAATTTATATATTTAAAAAAAAATCCAGATTTTCCTAACATTAGTTATTTGTAGTTATTTATGAGTCCTCACTAAAATAATATGATAATGCAGTTTAAAAATAAACTTGTTTGTTTTATTGTCATAAGAGAACAGAGGAACATCAAAATATATTAAAGTTCTGATAAATAAAATGTATAAAAATACAAACTTAAGACATGAAACTTAAAGTCCTTTGAACAAAAACAATAACCAAAAAGAAATCAAACAGTTTTGCCAACAGGGACGCTGGTAGACAGACTCTGCAACGCTAACACTCACAACATGGTTTCGTCCGTTTTTATTTTATTTTTTAAATATTCATTTATCGGCCATTACAAATGCCGATACCGATAGTTAGGAAATTGCCTAATATCGGCCCGCCGATATGTCGGTCTGGCTCTAGCACGTTATTCTGTTTAGATTATAGTATTCAAATAAAAAGTTTTGATGTTTACATTATTGGGATTTTTGCCATATGTGTGTATGTTAACTTGTTGCCAGCCTGTCAACCCATAAATAAACAGACAAACTGTCTGAGAAACAATAGGCTATTTTGACTTCTGCTCGTAATGTGTTTGGAAAGCCTCCAGATCCCATGGCCCTGAACAGGAATGATGCAGTAAATTAATTAGGTAACGGCATTTTGATTGGAGAACTCTGGTACAGAGTGAAGTACGTACAGAGCTGCTTTTTCTTCTGAAGGTGTTTTGTGTTTACTTCAACTAAGATTTATCTTTCTGATGGCCGGGGCCCATTTCATAAATCAACACATCTCAAACATCGAAGGAGGGTTTCAGCAGGCAGTACAACAACAACGGCAGCTAAATAACAAAACAAAAAAATAAGAAATAAAAAAATTAAATAAGACCCTTTTCATGATAGAGGATGCTGGTATGAAGATCTAACTACATTTTTTCCCAAGATGCTCCTCGGAGGAGGAGAAAAACATTATATTTTCATTACTCCACAAATTGGACCCCATGAGATTCAGTTACGAATCCTGCTGGATCTTCAGGCCCTCTCTGAACTTCAAAAATAACCTGGACTTATAAGCATAGAAATGCATGCAGTCATGGCATCTTTGCATGACAGCGTCCTCCACCCTCATCACTGGCTAGTATTATCCATGCACATTTTGTGATGCCATTTGGTCCCAAGATTGCTGCATTAAATGTGGTTCATTTGTATTTACATAATTTGGGTGGAGGTTGTATTTATGTTTGCAAACACATCAAGTAGAATCAAATTCACCTGATATCTTAAATAGCTAACCACAGCAAAGCACTAATTAAATCTGTCATTCAAAAGTTTGGGACCTGTATGTATGACTGAGAAATGTTTGGATAAAGTGTACTCTTCTGTATGTTATATACAGTATAAGAGCATGAACAAACTATTCTGAAATATAATAATGCACAGAGGAGCAAAAGGCAGCTGTGACATCAATGCTCTGCCTTCAATGGCTCAACAGAATAAAGCAAAATGAAGAAATTATTAAATTTGATGGTGCACTATCTAGACAATAAGTGTTAATAAAACATCAGTGTAGACTACAGTGTGGTATTCTGTGTGCACATTTCCTGTGGAAATAGCACTGCAAAGTTTGAGGGGGAAAGGTGTCGGAGACTATGGCAGTTTAACTCTCATGTGAACATGCCAAGGGCTACAATTTGTCTCGCTTCACAAAGTGGATTTCTGTTGTGCCAGAACAGGTCGTAATTAATCTCTGGTGTGCTAACAAGGGGAGGCCAACTATTGCAAACAGGCTCTGGTGTGCTAGTCCTGTAGATGGTCAAGGCCGGCTCTAAAGTCTCTTCACATCATGTTGAAACTGTACCAGCATACCATCAGCTCAAATCCCCAACCACCTTACTCTGACAATCATTACTTTGATGACTCACTTCGCTGCAGCTTTAATAATAGGCTAATAATAATCATACAATGACTTATGAGAATGGACTTTCCAAGCTTGTTTAAAAAGTGGAGAAAAAAACAAAGCTATACACAAAATACCTCTCCTCCTAGGTCAGTATCGATCTGGGTAGAGGGCGATGGCCATTACATTTCCACAAATACTCAAACTCAAGTTAGGAGCAGGTCCATCAAGGATCGCTTTCACCACGCTGCTGAGGATCTGCACTAGCCAAATTATCACCAAACACTGGCCACTCCGTGAATCCTCAAGGCTAGCAATTCTGGGCTCCCAGAAGACACCCTAAAAACTAATCCCTGGCATGTTATGGAGGCCCTTAGCTCCAGGGCCCCCTGACTCTCCCACAAACACTAGCCTAACTAACCTGCCTCTGCTCACTTACATCACTGCATTTCAACATAAATACCGTTTGAAATAAAGTGTGCACCAGCAGGCTATAAAGCACTCACATAGCACTTTAATCCCAGCAGGTATGCACTTTACCTTCACTGACATCATCCACACCAGCGTGCCTCATTTACAAGCAAACACTGGAAGTTGGGACTTTGTTTAAGGTGAAAACTTGAGAACTGGCTTTGTATTAGTAGGCTATATGCCCTCATCCTCAACCCACCTCGTCTGTGTGCATGTGGGACTTTTGGATGTAGGCTAAGCTGTTTCCTGTCACATATCCCGGGGCACTTATATAGGCTACTGAAAACAATTGAATAATCATTTGCACAGTCTCGATGTTAAAAAAAAAAGCATTATTTAGCCATATGTCAACATTATATTCAGTTGTTGTTGCCACTGAATAACATTCCTGATTAAGGGTAAAGCAATAGTCTTGGGGGGAAAAAAAACGTTTACTTACCAAATTCAGCACCGTTTCAACAATATCCCGGTTGTTAACCTCTCCGACCCGGATCAGTCCGATGACAACTGCAAATTTCATTTTAATATTCCGGATTGGAACCGACGGATTGATAATACCAGCCGGGAGCACCACTGAACCTGAACCGGACATCATCATAGTCTCACCGGTGGCAGCGGAGACTGCAGCCGCGTGTTGCCTGTGACCTGGAGGAGGTTGTCGGTCCGAGAGCGACATCGACCCCGGCATTGTCACCGGCGGTCTCTCGCTTGTCATTTCCACCCAAAACCGGGCGGCTTCAGAAGCTAGTTACACGCTTTCTCCTTATAATAAATCCAATCACTGCTCAGGAAACATACAACAAAAAAAGAAAAGAAAGACAGGAACACAAGCGAAGCCGTGACAAACAAAAACACAAACAAGAAATGCCCCTCTCTCGCTCCCTCTCTCTCTGTAAAATCCACTCTCGGGAGTTTCGGTTAGAGAGTCCGGTGTGTTGTCGGTACCAGCCGGTTACTGAGCTGACTGACCTGCGCTGTGTATACAAAGCTGCGTGCATGTGAGAGTGCCGCTCTCTATAATGCGCGTCTCCGCGTCTGTGCTGCTGTCACCGCCATGTTGCCGCCCCCTGCCTGCGCTGGATGCGATGACGGAGGTGGAGAACCGGAGCCCCGCTGGCAGGTCAGCCGTTTCCCCGTGCTATCCACCGGGGCAGGTGGGAGCAGCGGAGTGCTTCTTTGAAACATGGTCACTTGGTATTACCTGGCCAAGCAGAAGATAAGCAGCGGGTTTATATGGCAAGCCACATCTACGCCTATGTTTATAAAGTTAGTCTGTTAGTCGGTCAAGCCAAACTGATAGATTAATTACCGTTGATAGTTAAACTAAAACGAAAAACATTATTGTTCTACAGCACACAAATGGAGCCTAAACCTTACAATTCTGCCAGAAAGCGTCTCCCACCAGCGAATTAGCCAAATGGGTTTCATTTCCGAAACAAAGATGGCAGCCGGAAGTTACCTGACTTGTGTTTCCTGGCGGAATGCATATAGATAAATAAAAATAATACAATTGGCTGGTTAAAAAATAAATATCCAAAATGTGATTTGTCATAGTTAACTAGGACTATAGTTAGTCATAAAAGCACGTGTGTAGCCTACCTAATGGCATTAATAATGGCTTTGTTCTATTTGGTTGCCCCAGTAGTGCGCTGCTTGCACACATATGAAATGATTAATAATAGTATTACTATTGGTGTGTGTAGATAAATAAGATAGAACTTTTTTTGTTCTGGGGAAATTGCAAAGGTACACCTGCACTCCAATCAGAAATGAAATATTTCCGCTGCAACGGCTCATCAGAGCATATTAATTTAGCCCAACTTACTCTGCAGGATTTCAAAGTGGTGTCCTATATTTTCAGTCCTGTGTTTATACTCCTCTATCTATAGGCCCTTTGATTATTATTACAAGTATTACAATGGATATTAGGTTAATTAATTTCTATTTTAATGGCAAATAGTGCTGACTTGGCTTTTATCAATAGGTTCATTATTTGATTAAGAGGCTTTGCTGCAACACTCAGCCATTCAGGCTGTCTTTTTGACCATGCATGAATTGCACACTTGAACATTGTGCCTGCACTAATGCAAACATATGACTTGAATTATTATTATTATCCTACAATTTCTTCCCCGCTTCACATAAATGTATGATGGTTTCATTACAGTTTGAGCTTCAGGTGTGTACAGTTCATTGATCAGTCTGTAAGGCACAAAGGTGACCCTGGATAGTCATATGCAAAGCATTACAACAAATCCTATTACAGTGAGATTAATTCCCTTCGTTTTCTCCCAATGATCCTGGTGAGTTGGTAGCAAGGTCAGATCGTTGACACATCACTTTGAACTGG
Source organism: Perca fluviatilis (assembly GCF_010015445.1). Lineage (NCBI taxonomy): Eukaryota > Metazoa > Chordata > Actinopteri > Perciformes > Percidae > Perca > Perca fluviatilis. Next base: position 39,370,930 of record NC_053113.1, on the reverse strand, counting down.
TAATTACAGAAAATATTAATGGAAATTCATTAATTGCTTTGTTTAACTCTTTTTTTTGATCCTGGTTTGAATCCATAACTGTTGTCCATGCATGTTTCCATTTACAGATTTTTAATTTTTATTAATCTCCAGGCCAGAAAAATGTTTGTTTTAAAATGAATTATTAATTTCAATAATGAGGTTTATTTTCCCTTTTAATAAACAAATTACCAAAACATCACTTGCATGTACTGTAGATAATAAGTTACCAACTAATAATGACAAAAAGACACCAGGTTCCAGTGGTTATATAAAAGAGACTGAAACAGACAGCTTGGCAACAATCCTGTCCATCGTCCTGACTGACAGCCAGAAGCTGAGCTTGCATTCCATGACCTCATTAAGCTGATCTGTGTCAGCATGGCTCGAAAGAGGTAGATATAATGTCAGGCCTCAACTGGTCCTATAATATTACTGGGGCAGTTTTTATATTTGATATTACATTTCATTAATGCAATACAGAGCAATTGGCAATTTGATTATTTAGCTTGCTCACCAATGTGATTGAAAGAGTTCATCTTGTGATTCTGGTTGTTTTAATGTCACTGTGGTCTTATGTGCTATTGTAAAATAAATAAATAATCAGAGTGCTGTATCTTTGGATGAGCAAATGGCAACTTCATTTACAGACTAGGTTGAATTAGGCATGCTTGCTTTATGGCTACTGTGTCCTTAAGGAAATACTCATTTGCATTTTTGTATTCTGTTGTCCCAACATAACACTTATCTAATAATGTCTAACTCAATTGCTCCTATCCTCCCATCCCTTCTGTCAAACCTGCTGGTCCCCATTCCAGTGAGAACCATAAACCCAGTGCTGAATAGAGGTCAAGGGAGGGGGCTTCACTTTGCCATTCACACACTATACTGGCTAGGGAACTGAATCAGAGGAGCAGATCCAGGCTCAATAACCTGTGGCAAGTTCATGTAATGATTGTTTCAGTTAGGTCTGCAACAGCATCATCTCACTATTTTCTGTAATGGTTTTGGTGAATGATCCTTTTATATACATTTAGCATGTCTGAGCTGCCATGGTAAAACTTTATCTCACTAGGGTTTTGAATAGATACCAAGTGGTAATAATTTTTCAAGCCATCAACCATAATGTATCTTACAAAATGGGTATAGATTTAGTTTGGCCTGAAACAATAGTAGTAATGGTACTAGTAGTTGCCGCATTAGCATTGGCATGAACACTTTCCTACAATATATCTTAGCAGTAGATATCTATCTTGCCCTCACTACCTGTTGAAAATAAATCCAAAATACCTGTGATAAAGGGGACTTTATTACAATGATATTGTCTCAGGGGAAAATTAAATGTGGCCACAGTAAAGATGAATATTCTGCTGATCAGAAAGGGCCACCTAGTGGATACAAATGCCATTCAACCAGGTTTATGTGCTCAGCCCAAATGTTTGACTTTCCATACAATATGTAAGAAAAAGCCAGACAAAATGAATTACAATCTTCATTTGATTTTACTTTTGAGTCACTGTTATGTTCGCATTAATAATGAGTTGAAAGCTCAATCAAGATATCCATGTAAATCCATCCACCAGTGTGGACGTGTTTCCTTTAAATGTCCAGTAGAGGTCCCTCTCATCCCAGATCAGTGAGCATTGAGTTTGTGTCAGTACAAGTCAGTGTGATATGTAGTATACATGACTGTTGAACATAAACATCTTCGCAGAAGCATTACTGACACTGTTTATCAATTTTCCAAAATAGTTATTTAGACTCCTTCACAGGTTAGTAGACATCCATTACTGACTAATTTCTTAAAATGGCTTGTTTTGTCTTTTTGATGTGGCAGCAAGATGAACAATGATTGCATACAAACATTTTATAATTTTGATAGTTTTATTAAAAAATGATGTGTCTTGTACTTGACTGCACAATCCAGTACCCTTAAGCAGGTATGATCAAGTCAAACCTTAAGTCATTCTTTTCACAACCATGGGAGGTCAAAGTTGAATAAAATTACACCCATTCCAAAATGGCAATACTGAAGCAAAGTAAAACCAGCTTACAATTTAGTACCATGTGTACTACAGGAAGGTTGACACAGTGAAAGAATCAATATATAGGATATAAACATATGTACTATTTAGCCCTTCACATATATACAATATATACATCTTGTTTGCATGGTCAGTATATTCACACACGTATATACAGACATTTGAGTCTACATCATAATAATTATAGCTTTAAATCTGAAATGAATAACAGCTTCCCAGAAGCGCTTAAGAGCGTAAATGTCCTAGACATTGTAGATAAAATAAACAGTAATACAATAATATTAAAGATAATAATTATAATATACAGGTGTAGCAACATCAAGGTCAATACAATCCTAATTGCTGAGGACATTGGCAGGATGATTCATTTCCCATTGAGTAATTATGCTCAGCACCTATAAGATGTCCTCTAGTCATTGTGCAAGTACAGAGGAGATCAACATCATTTTCAGAGCATTTCTACTCTGGATATAAACCTGGAATAAACTGTGCTTTAGTTCTGGGGTCCTGTCTATGCTTTGTGTCTGCCTGTTCGCAGTGACTCAAAGGCTCAATCTTGATCTCAAGGCTGAGCAGACACAAAGAGGTTCAGATTTTGGTCTCTGGGCCGGCTGTGATTAATGGCTGAAAGGAGTTTCGGATGCGGGCAGCTTCTGCGGCACAAAGGTGACCATAGGCTTTGTTGTACCAGTCTGGAGTCCTTCCCCTGAAATCAAAACAGTGTATTTAATATAATATTGCATACATGCATTTACAAGGAGCTTCAAATAATTATCTTAAAAATGCAATTAATATCACATATAAAAATGCATTGATGTATTTTATGAGTAAAGGGAAAGGCAAGGCAGCTTTATTTGTATAGCTCAATCAGCAACAAGCAATTGAAAGTGCTTTACATAAAACATCAAAGAGCAGTTAAAAACATTAAAAACATCCGTTAAAGAGAATATGAAAACAACTAAAATAGAATAATCAATGATCAATTACTTAAAAAAGGCAGCATCAAAAAGAAACGTCTTCAGCCTAGATTTAAAAGAACTGAGAGTTGCAGTGAAACTTGTTTTTTTGGGAGTTTATTCCAAGATATGTGGAGCATTAAAACTGAACTCTGCTTCTCCATGTTTAGTTCTGACTCTGGGGACAGAAAGCAGACCTTGCTAAAAGAGTTAGTGAGAAAATCTCTAATAAGATGCTTATGGGACTTACTTCAAGTCCACTCTGCAGATGTGAGTTAGTCTGGACTTCCCAGAGCCGCAGGGCTCTAGCAGGTAGTTGGACTCCAAGACTATAGCTCGTACCCCTCCAACAGGAGGACAATCCTGGTGCTCTATAGACACAGAAACCAGGGAGCAGGCGCCTTTGGGTAAGTCTGTCCTCCATGACCTTCAATAAACAGAAAGAGATTGAGTATGTGCCCTAATAGAGAAGACATAATGGCTACTTCCAAACAAAGAATGACATGTTTAGTGTTTTCTTTGTATCACCACTCACCTGAGTACTACAAAGTCCCTGCTGGGATGAGGGGGCATACGATTGAGGACATACTGAAACACCTCTGTCTGCTTGTCCAGCGTCTCACACACTTTCCACTGCAGCAGGTCCACATCCCACAGGTGGCGTTCTCGTAGCACACGGTTCAACACTACAGATGGTGGTGCTTCCACCTCCACAGACACTCGCCAGCGTCTCAGAGGGTTCCAATCTCCCACCTGAACAGGACACACAAAAACCATTATGTTAACCTGTGGATCTGAAACCAAGATCCATGTTTGAGTCGATTCCGACCTGCGGCCCTTTGCTGCATGTCATTCCCCCTCTCTTCCCTTTCAAGACTTCTCAGCTATCCTATCCAATAAAGGCCTAAAATGCCCAAAGTCAGAATGTCTGCCTGAAAACGCAACTAAATGTACCTGATAGTATCATCAACAGACTTAAAGATGATAAGGTAACTGTTGATGCTGTAAATGTAAAATATTACCTTTAGCCACATAAAGTTAGCAGTACTTTGTTAGCATAATTTTGCCTTAGATCGGGTTCTCGTATCTTTTGCGCAACAGAAAGTGTCACGTGCGCACAAGAGTAAAAAAAGATCCCCCATGTCCCTTTAGGGAGTTGATAAGTAACATTGTGATTATATGATATGATGTTCTATCATATATGAAACAATAACGAATTAACTGCACAATCAAAGGAATAACACCAACCTTCTTATAGTAGAGCTCTGTGTTATCAGAGCTGCTGCAGGACACCCAGTATTTGGACTTTTCCCGGGCCTCTTTGAGAGTGTTCTGAAGTCTACCCTCCATATGGATTTGGTACGTTCCATCGCCATCTTCCAGCTGCTTGCACAGATCCTCAATTGTCGGTGCATGCAAGTCAGCCTCCACGTAGGAATTACGCGACTGAGTAACCATCTCATGAGGGATCTAATGGGTATATAAAAGCATGAGGTAGGATTCACAGCAAATAAACACAGAGGGAGGCATGTGGATTTTGCACCCAGGCTTGAAATTCTCCAACCACAGGTTCTTGTACCTCAAAGAGACGGTTGCACTCTATGATCATATGAGCAAGGCCCTGTGTTGCTGCTAAGTTTTCATTCAGATCCTTCTGGTCTGGTCTGCCAGTGGCATACTTCTTCTGCATGGCCCTGGGGATTAGGTGGAGAGAAAACTGATTAGGCCAACAGAGTCCCTGGGTCAACGTCCCCACGAAACGCAGTATATAAACCCTTCCTCCGCTCAGCAGGAAAGCCCTTTGATCCCTTTAGCAACAATTTCAACATGGTAAATTAGAGAGCTTTGCTTTATTTGTACACAGCATGATCTCATAAAACACGCTTTAAAAAGAGTGCCATGTCCTTTCAGAAGTGGCCCAGAAAGAGAGTAATCAACCGCACCCCTGAGGGCCAAGCAAACTCTTTTTTTGTCTTTATGGAGTAATAGGTGAAAATAATCATGCAGGAGTTAATAGAAAGCATGCATGTCTTGTTCATTAGTTTTTCAGGCCCACATATGCCAAGCTAACTAACACTAGAACACAAGGGGGGAAAGAAGTACCTTGGTGAGAGATTGTCTTTCTTGAGTATGTTGAGATGAAAGAGGGAGGGGGCTAGACACACAGCTATGTTCATGGGTGTCATCTGGTTCTCCTCCACAGAGGAAGTGACATCGCTGAGGAAACAGAGCAGTGTCTGCAGCACCTCTCGGTTTTCATCTGACATCAACATGATGGCTGCCTGGACAGCTTGCAACCTCTGGTCCTTCGGCACATCTGCACATATGAAAGAATTGATTTCTATTATTTCTGCTTTACGGACATAGTGATAGGAGAGAGAAAAGCAATCATGAACTGTCAAAGGTAATTTACTATATTTGAAATTACATCCTCACGCAGCCACACTACTCTACGTTAGTTCAGGTGCAATTTCACAGTGCTCCCCAAGTTAAAACAAAACCAAGTCAGACAATTACAATTAAAAGCTGACATGGGGCAAAAATAAATCAATGTCCTTACATTGGTAGATATGGAGGAAGGTCTCCCCCAGCTTGCTAGTAAGCAGAGGCTCAGGTAGATCCCTGAAAAACTGCTTCACCATGTCAGCCACATCATAGGCAGACTGATCCTCATAGTTCACATTGTCAGGGGAATTCTCATTCATCTGCCTTAGAGCTTGAATTCGAGACTTCACCCCTGATTTACGAAAGAGACCCACCTGGAAGGAAAACACAAGTGTTAATGTTAACTTGAAGGCCGGCAGCAATATGTAACTACGTTGTACAGCAGTTCCGCTCAATGTATCGTTATTATACTACTATTGTATCTGCCTACAACCTGTGTGAGTCATTGTACAATGAAACCTTAGACCACATTAGTCACATTAGATAAAGCCATTTGTTACATGGGCAAAGGGGTGGCTTCTGGGGCTTTTGTTTCTGTTATCTCTAATGAACACTACCCACATCGGTTGTGTTCTGGTTTCAGAATGATGAAGACAGTTGGAGAACAACTACATATGAAACAGCATGTAGGCTCTACAGGATGATTATTATTATTATTATTTAAGCCCCTAATGTTAGCAACTTCTGGCTCCGCCCCTGTACATCACATGTGAAAATGCAAGTCAAATGCAACCTGAGAGGGTGACGTGTACTGTGGCTGACCTGGTCAAGACACTGGCTCCTCAGGTAGCGCAGGGCCTGCTGCAGGCCGAGGGGCAACGGCTGTCCAGAGCGCTGCACATGCACTATGAGAGGCACTCCGAACACGTTCTTATCCTTATAGTCTGGTACCTTCATTCTCTTCATAAACTTTGGCACAGACCTAAGAGAGACATCAACACAACATCGTTGACACCTTGCTCTGCTGGCTAAATATGAGACTATGCTGTCGTAATACTACACAAAATATATGGTATATAGTCATATTAATTAACGTGAAATAGTTTGTGAGCCAAAAGGGAATCTGGTTACAGTAATTCATTAAGGCCTATTCATACCGTACTGGACAAACACACAGATAACTGTACTACTATAATAATTTGACTAAATACAGTTAGAAACAGAATCAGTTCAAAGAAATAGAATGTGCTTTTATTAATAAAGAAAAGATGTCATTTATCATGAAGCACACCAAAAGTGTTGAGTAGAGAAAGTGGATCTTACCAGGTCCAGCCATGCTTGTTGGACATGGAGTACTTCTCCATGATTGCAGTAAGGCGCAGCAGAGAAAACTTCTGCAACAAACTCAGCTGGCCTGCGGACTGGTTGGTGATCTGCAGGGATGCCACTGAGTGACTTAGGCGATGAGAGATCTGAAAGCTGGGCCATCGTAACCTAATGCCATAAAAAATGAAACGGCAAAGAAAAAGAAAAGCATTTTTGTTTTTTGTTAATGGAAGACTTAAACCAGTGTAGTTTCAGTAATTTTAACAGAGTTCCATGAGTCTTACCGATTAGGTCTTGTGAGTGAAGCACCTACTCCGGAGTCCCTCCTTTCCCTGAGCATTGTAGATTCTGTCTCAGCGAGTGATACTCTGTCTCTGTCCCCGTAACTTGGTGTGGTCTGGCTTTCTGTGACCGAATTTCCCTCAAAGTCCAATGTGATCTGACTAGAGGACTGAAGGCCTACTGTATGTTCCCTCCCGCCATCCAATTGTGCAAGCCCTTCTCCGACAGGCAACACATTCTTAGACCAGTGGTCCACTATCTGCTGTAGGCCATTGACATGCAGCAAGATGTCGTCCAGGTGAGGGAACAGGTCCTCTTTCTCCAGGTCTATCAGGTCTCCGGTGCTGGCGTACAGATGCGAGCCAGGAACATTATCGTACACACTGATGCGGCTGCCTCTGGAGCAGCACTGGGTGACAGGCCTGGATTCCTTCCTGCATGAAATAAGATGGGAGTCTAGGTGCATGCTGCCTGTGTGCCAGTTGATAGAGGCTCCATTCATTGGGGACAGGCTCTCTATGGACAGTGCTTTGGGGAAGGTTCCTGGCTTGTGGTCTTTGGGAATGTGGACCACCAGGTCTTCATAGGAGCAGAATTCATTCCTGCGGTTTTGTTCCGCGACTTTATTCACTTGGGTGCCCGAGAAGATGTCTATGTCCTCTAAATACATGCCGCTGCGCTTGTAGTCAGCCCGGTGAGGCTTACGTTCTTTCAGGCTGGGTGTGCTGACAGCACTGCCACTAGAATGGCTGCTACCCTCACTCCCGGACTGGGACGGCAGAACTTTGTTGGACGGTATTTCTGGAGCCCCACCATCTCCATTTATGATCTGGACGCACTGCAGCGTCTTCAGTGCCTGGGCCTCCTCCTGCAGCACTGGAGCGCTTATGACCAACGTCTTACGACCCCTTCCCAGGGTTCCTCGGGAGCGCAGTGTCTCCATGCGCCTCAGGAAGTCTTTGGCACGGATTCGGCTCGTCTTGCCGTGCTTATCGGGTAGGGAGCCGTAGTGAGCAATTTCTTTGGGGATGTGAGGCATTGTGAGAGAAGTAGAATCAGGCATTGCTGCAGAATCGGAGCCGATGTGGTTGGAGCAGTCAGAGTCCTCGGTGCTGAGGCCCCTATGGCCGCTGCCGCCGCTGCTCTCACTGTGCAAAGAAGAGATCTCCGGCTCGCTGAGGTCCGTTAGAACACTCTCGCTGCTGGTGGTGGTTCTCAGAGGCACGCCGTCTCTGCAGGGCTGAGCCTCTCCGTGGTTTCCCAGCAGACAGTCAATGTCCTGTAACCTGGACCAACGCCGGCTGCTCCACTCAAAGGTCCATTTGTCACTGATAGCAAACAGGTCTTCTTCATCAGAGTCTTCACTCTGGGGAAAGACAGATTATGTTACATCAGTTACTCCGGCTTACATGATTTCATTTGGTATTTTTAATCTTCTTTGTAGTAATGAACGTTTCTCTTTAGGTCTCTCAAAAGGGATCTTCACTACTATCCAATTAGATAGAAGAAATTAAATTAAATTAAAATTATCATACATACACATACAATGATTGAGATTGACATAAAAATTACCTTGGCAGCCTATGCATACTGTAGTTTTCACATTTTTCAACAAAAGATAATTTGCTAATTTTTCCTCCTTGTGTTGTGATTAGAAAAAATATTTAAACATCAGCTGGCTTGCAAGGTAAGGTATAGCATCATACTATTATCATCTTTGCCACAAAGAACAGTTAAATAGGAATTGCAGGAAATGGCTGGAGGATGTGTCTGCTCAGAATTCATTACATTATACAATCAGCCAACAATGATATAACAGCAGACAAATGATTCCCTTGAAGACGTTTCCATAAATAGACCAAGGCTGGAAAAACAATTATATGAGCCAGCAGGCTACATTCCAAAGTGGGGGCAGATAAAAAGCTATCCTACTCAATAGGCATGAATACAACAATGGTGCAATCTCAAATATCATAGTCTCTAGGTTAAAGGGATGAAACCAGACTATAATTATGTTGGTGCAGGAAGCAGATGCATAACTTAAGGCAATCTTTGTTGGAAAATACCATTTCTTACGAAGGCATTGAAGTTTGTCTTCTATTTCTTGCAAATTTCAAATGACAACTGTGATATTCAAGTCAAGTGATGAAGCTTTCTGAGGGGTAAAAAAACCAACAAACCCTCAGAGGTACATACAAAGTTTGATATTTCAAAAAAAAATATGCACAGCAGAAAACACCCACGCAAGCCTTAACTCTTGGCTTTAAAACAGATTTATTTTACCTACTCAATCATCAATGTTTAAAAAAGACAACAATATTTTCAAAGGTCTGGGTAGTGTGTTTTTGCTAAAATGCATATAGTGTAGTATCCCACTTGTTATAAAGCTGCACTTTTCATACAATAATGCACCTTAAAAGTGAAAGTGAAACCGCAGAATCAAAGCTCGTAATATAGAGTCAACACTTACTTTCTTCTTCGGAAGGTTCACGTCAAGTTTCATAGAAGCACACTTGTTCAAGGTGTTGAGTCGCCTGAAAGACAAACGGCCCAAGGATGAAAACTGTTCCGAACAAACAAGAGAAAACACCAGAATAGCTTCCTAATGAACACTTTAGAAATAAATCCCATTCTGTTTTCTATTTAAGTGTTAACCAAATGAGCGTCTGGTCTGGATGTACCAGACCCAGAGGGAAATTCAGTTTGTCCATGCCACAATATCCTAAACCTAATGAACACCGGTAATTGCTGGATGCTCTGTTCTCTCTCGCTCAGCAGTGGATCTAAGTGATTGTGGCTTGGACGGTGGTGTGCAGTAGTTCGAAGAAGGGTTAACCAATGGATGAGCCAGATTTCTGTTCTAATCAAGCCTGGTTCATTCAACAAAGTCATATGTAGATCTTAATCTACAGATGCACCAGTCCTTTGATGACATTTTGCACGTGGATGCTTTTTTTTTTTTTTTATTCTTTCAGAATTTTGAGGGGTGATTACAGTTGCGTCGAACAAAACAGTGTAAAAACATTTAGCTGGGCTCAACAACATGAAAGCTTTGCTTTTGAAACACAAATGTCCTGAACTCAGTTGTCAGGGAAGCAATGAAACATTTTCAATATTTGGGATCAAACATACAGTCTACGCCTTGTGCAATGTGCATAGTGGTTAGAGGTTTTGTGGGTGTGCAAACTGGGATATATAAAGTATCAGAACTAAAAAACTGTACATGAACCAACAAAAGCAATGGAGGAAAAGATGACGGCATCACAAAATACACTCCAGCTCACTGTGCCTTGGCTTCAGAAAAAAAGAAACTCATTTGTGGTATGGTAATCACACGCTTTAACAGCTCCAGATATTGCTAACAGCCTTGACAGTATTGTTCTGTGACAGTAAATGGCCTCAGATGGCGGCTGGAACTATCCCACAGTGCTGGAGACGATAGGGGTTAACCAAACACAAAGTTCTCATGATTGTTACTGTAGATAGTGGGACACAACTGAAGAGAGGATTTCTAAGTTGGGGGCCCTTTATTCCACAGGCCTAAAGAGCTTTGACTGTGGTTGTTAAAATAGGAGGCTGCTTAGCCAGGGATCAGAGAGAGCACTCACATACATGAAATATCTATCACTTCCAGCTCAAAGACACCCACAGTATGTAGGGTGGTATTTATTCTTTGCACACTAGACTGTGGTGGCGTAACTGACAACAAAGCCATCCTTATGTTACCATAGAGATGCTGGGAAGTCATGGACAAAATCACATTGGAGGTGGAACTGTTTCCAATTGTCTTCCATTTATCCCGTGGCTAGTTTGGAATTTAGATGAGTTGCTTTAGGGTTGTTTAGAGTCACAGTATATTGAGCTGTGTGAGGCAACCCTAATGCTCCTCCTGCTTCCCCCTCGGGATGGTTGTCACGGTTACTGTGGTAACTCAAGCGCTGTTTTCATCTCGGCTCAAAAAAGTACATGAGCCGTCTTGCCCAACAACGGAGTGACAAGGAACCACCAGTTGTTGGCTTTTAGTGTACTTTTATAATCTTAATAATAATAATAATAATAATAATAATAATAATAATAATTGGTAAAATGTGACAAAAACACAAATCATTAATATTTCTCATGCAGTTATGCTACCCACAATGCTCTTGCAATTGCAGATAATAATAGCGTAGTATCGCAATATTTTCCGCGGCAATGCTAATATCGATGCACGGCCACCAAGTAACAGTAACAATCTTGTTATATAAATTGCACATGAGAACTTTTTGGTACTACAACAATAAAATGAATTTTAGTCCACTATGGTGAAGTTGACTTTTTGTTCCTGCTAAGGTCAGCAGGGGTGGCCGTCAGCATGCATGAGGAAGCTGGTAAAACAAAGTTTGGTTACACTTTACTTGAAGCTATCTACATAAGAGTGACATGACACTGTCATGAACTAATGACACAGTCATGACACATGAACCCTAACCCTAACCCATCATGACAAAAACCAAATGACACTTACTGACAGAAGCGTTGTGTCATAAACGTTTATGACTTGTTTATAATGTTTATGACACGTTCATGACAGTGTCATGTCACTCTTATACCTTCAATCCAATCCACTTTATTTATATAGCACGATTTTAACAAACACAAGGTTTCCAAAGTGCTGCACAAAAAGATAAAACAGAATAAATAGATAACACAATAAAAGCACAGAGGTACCCAATACAAAGATAAATGCAATAAAAATTAAAATTAAATTAAATAAGTAGAATAAATAAAAACTAAAATGGACTGTCCGCACACAATTAAAATAAGCAAGTATACACATAAGATCAACACTCTACCGGGTGTTAAAAGCCAAAGAAAAGAGGTGGATTTTAAGAGTTTTAAAATTAGACAGACAGGAGGCCTGTCTAATGTGCAGAGGCAGTCCATTCCAACATTTTGGAGCTGCAATGGCAAACGCTCGATCCCCTCTGAGCTTAAGTCTAGCTTTAGGCCCCATCAGGAGCAGCTGGTCAGCTGACCTGAGAGATCAAGTAAAGTGTAACCCAAAGTTTTCCTATGGGGACATAATTTGAAGTTGGAAAGAAGGTAATAAAATGCAATATATCGCAATATGTTTAAAATGTCAATAATATCGTTTTGTGACATAAGTATCGTGATAATTATTTAATTATTTGTTTTGTTAGTGTAAGTTTTGGGAAAAGGGAGCAGATTATTGATTGATTGATTGATTTTTTTTGATTGATTTATTAGACGGTAACAGAAATAAATGCATAACAAGATGCCAACACAATGAAATTGTACATTTATCAGAACTGTCGAGGATAACACAAGAAAGTTACAAACTTATTTCCATTGTGGTCCTAATTATATAACATTTATCTTATTTCTACTCCTTTTAGTTAGGACATTTTTGTTTGTTTAATGAATTAAATAAACTTATATATATATAAATAAATAAATAAATGAATAAATTATACCATATTGTGGGGCCTCTGGTGATCCCACCCCTAGTTAAAAAGTGTTTATTAAATCAGCATGTCAGTCTAATATTTCAGTCCTGACAGATGCAGGTCTGATGGAGGTCTGTATGGACTGATTTGATACATTCTTTCTTCATGAGATTCTTAATAGCCAAGATTAGAAAATAAAAATAACATGACATTATCCTTTTACCATCATGACATATGAATAGGGTTGGGTATCGTTTGGATTTTTTACGATTCCGATGCCGAACCGATACTTTTAAAACGATTCCGATTCCTAAACCGATTCTTGATAAACTGAAAAATGACATCAAAGAAAGGCTCTTTTATAGATGTGGTAACCGTAATATACTTTTACGTCTGTTTTGGTGAGCCCAGATGGGAAAATATGGCATTTTAAAAGTAGCCTACATTCACGGTAGCTAGCTAACGGCAGACTACAGAGAAAGTGGGATATTTTTACGTCCGTTTCGGAGCGACAGAGGGAAAATATTTCAGTCGACACATTAAGTGGAACCGAAATGATGAACCGAACTTTGCATTCTAACCCGGTCCGATTTCTACTGGTTGCGTAGGAACCGGTTCCATAGTGGAACTGGGTTTCGGTACCCAACCCTACATGTGAGATGTGTGTTTACTTCTCACATAGTTCACTTCCTCGGGGCAAGGAAATGATTAGTGGCATTGACTCATGGATGAGCCAGTGTCGGTGTCAATCAAACGTCTGGTTACCTGCACAGAGGTTCCACGAGATCTTTGTCCAGAAAGTCATGATCTCTTTTCACAGGAGTAATGTCAATGGGGAACTGGGAATCTGAAGAAAAAAGCACAAGGATTAGAGAAAGTAGCAGTGTTGAAATCTGATTTGATGTTTTAAGTAGTTCTTCTATAGACAGCGTTCATGGATTGAATAAATGGAAAGAAGGATCTGGAAACCACATTCTTTCCAGAAGTAGATTGAATGCTGGGAGACCATCAAACTTTTGTATGTGATGCTAATGAGATATGAGGCATGTGCAGGCATTACGTCTTTCTCTGGGTATGGGCCTCTTCTTACATAACTTAAGAGACTGAATCCAGACCCTCTGAATCTAACATTCCTTCCGCTTTCATGTAAAGTCGTTAACTTTTTATGAAAAGCAGAAGCAGCAGCGAACGCTAAGATTTCAACAAGGCTCGGTCTGTTCTTTAAGGGGGCAGACATTCAAACATGCTGTAGACTTTGAAACAAGATTACGTCCTAATAACAGATTTCATCATTAGTGTCTTTTCTAATACATTAATCCCAAGCATCAGGAGTGAAGCTCTGCACTCCGACAGCCATTATCAGTGCACATCGCTTGAGCTCTGTTAAAACTGTCATACATATATGACACCCTAAAGAAGGCTGCTTTGTGCCGATACGTGTGGGTTGCTGCCCAGTTCTATTTTTTTATGTAAGATTTCGATTTGAATTAGCCATTTAAATAAAGGCTTTTTAAAAATTTTTAAGAAGAGTGCCTTGGACCTTTTTTCCTTGTTTTATGTTCCCTTTCCAAAGAGCACCTTCATGATTTGTTTTGAACTTCCGAGCAAACATATTTGGACATGTTTTCTCATTCATTTGAATGGGAAAGTGTGTCCAAACCTTTGACTGGCACTGTATATTGCACTGTATGCTGTGTTCATGTGGTGTCCGACAAATCGGAAAAAACGAGATTCCGAGTTGGAAAATGCACGTGAATGCTGAAGTCGGAAAAACAACTCGGAAACTCAGGAAAGATTTTGGTTCCAGACTTGCCGACATGAAGTCATATGTGTCGTCAACATAGGGGGCAAAACTAGATGTTTTATTAACGGTAAGAAACTTTTTATATATTCACTTATTTTATATCAACTTTTTGCTCAAATATAATTTTTAATATGGCATTACTGTTAGTTGTTGTCAATAAAGAGTGACCTAGACTACTTAGAAAAGTTATTTATTGATGTAAGTACGGTATTTAAACCTTAATAACAAGTCAGGTACATTAGATGTTATTGTCTTCTAAATACTGTGAAAAACTATCAACACTACTACTACTGAGTAGTAACGGTCCACACATCTTCTTCGTAGCATCCATGTTTGTTGTTATGGTTGTCAACATTGAGAATTTCTGACTTGAGAACACGTGAACACACCGAAGTCGGAAGAACGACTTCCGATCTCGGAAACTCGGACCATTCGAGGAGAACATGAATGCGCCAAAAGCACATGAAAAGCCTTGACACAAAGATCTGAGGGAGGAGAGCTACTTTAAACTCAGATAAAAAACCCATTTCTTCCCATGACTTCAGTCTTGAAGCACAGAAGACATGTTTATGTTGTAACCATAGCTTGGAAAAGATTAGACTTTAAAAGCAGCTGATGTTCCGCTTGTTTTGTGGTGTCTGGGGATCTGACTGGAGCTCTGGCTCCGAGGCCTCCTGAGGACAGTTGTGTACTGTAAATGAGGCTCACTATGTAGCTCATGAATACATGGTTTTGTGTACATTGTTGGAGACTAGGGTGACAGACCAGCTGACACTGTGTGCCATTATTCACCCATCATGTTAAAACAAAGCCCACATTCAAGCACCAACAGTGCTTGAATGTGAAAACAACAGATATAAAAAGCTGAAATAAAAATGCAGTTTATTGCTGTTTATTACAGAGCCCTTTTATTGGTGTGCTACTTCATTAATCTCTATCTTTTAACCAAACAACATCCCCCCCCACCTCCTCCTTTGTGATGAATGTGTGTGGGAGTTCACTGAGTGCTTTTATTACCTTCAAAGAGCTGTGCATACTGGGGAAATCCTGCTGCCCGCAGCCAGTCACACGCCTCTTTCGCCTCAATTTCTGAAACACAAGAAAGTGTGTGCATTAAAACAGGGATTCAAAAATGAAACCCAACCACATTAAAGCTATAGTGCATAGTTTCTGTCGCCCCCATGAGGAATTCTAAGCAATGACAACAACACTGTCGGCACGTCCACATGATACAAGCCTTACGTGATCGCGCACCACCTCCTCCACACAGTTGCTAATAGCCAAGGAGGACATGGAGGATAAAAAAAAACATGATGGGCTCTTCAGAAGAATCATTATCTTATCTTTCTGCGCGGGAAAGTCGCCGGACGCCACAATCTTCTGAACATAGTCATACTGAGAAATACAGAGAGAGTTGTGTGGAGCCGATAGTCTAAAGGTGCTGACACACCAACCCGATTATCGGCCGTCGGACAGTCTGGCGAGGTCGGTGACCCGAGTCTGTTTGGTGTGTTCCGTGCCGTCGGCAATCGGAGGAGGAGCCGTCGGCCTTCATTTGGGCCAATTTGACTTGTTGAATTGGCCAGTGGGCAGTCGGACTCAATGACCAATTACCGGAAATGACGAGTGAGATGACTAGAGCCTCTCAAAATCTGACGAAAGTCTTTTAAACTGACCTTTGTCGATCTGAAATGAAGACAGATTCAGCAACTGCACAGCCTATTTCTCGCTTAAAATGTTCTCAGAAACACGTTTCGGTGAACTATTTTCGTAAAATATGAGATTGTATTCTGAACAAGCCGCCATTATGGTCTGTTTTGAAATGCGCGAGAAGCCAGACCCACGTGTTGGCCAGACCACCATCGGGTTGGTGTGTCAGAGCCTTAAATTTGCTTTGTAACAACTAATTTGGCAATGGCTTGAATGTAACCGATGTTTAAGTTACGCACCAAAGCTATAAGTCATTTTCATTTTGATTAAACCACTGGTGCATCAACCAAAGCAGTTAAAAACCCGTCTGCACCCGGAATCCTACAAACACTAGAGGCTTAAGGACGGACAGACGTAAGTGATTCTCAAACGGAAACCCCACGGCCTGGTTATTCTGAGAGAGCATGGATGTGATGAAGACACTGCCGGTCAGTTTGTCTGGGTGGAGGTATCCCAGCTCACTAAAATGAAACACCATATAATCATGTCTTTGCACTTTAAAGACAACTTGAATGATATAACTAAACCAAAGACTTTTAAAAGAAGGTAAAATAGACGAAAAGACAGCCCCACACTGCACGGAGCCAGAGATACTATCATGCATTTACCACATGTTTAAAGAGATCTAACAACAACAGAAATAAGAGAATGATACTACACTATTAGGGCTGGGAATCACAGGGTACCTCACGATCCGATACGCGATACATGGCTCACGGTACTGATAATATCACCATACAGCAATTCTGCGATTATCAATATATTGCTAGACAATCCTACAATGATGCATCATGGTATCGGTCTAACTACGGACACAAAATGCCCGTGAAAGGTTAAGTGCAGGTTTTCTCTTTATTTTCCACTGCAAGTCTAAACGGTTAGAAAGCAGCACAACTCATTAGCACAACTTTCTCAGTCTGTAAATTAAAATTACAGAACTATAGAGCAACTCTGGGTCCAGACTGTGGACTTAAACGTGGCTGGGGCATCTGTTATTTTCCTCAGACTGCTGGCCACCATTCAGTTGAAAACCTCTTCCTCTTCCGCTCGTTAACTTACTAATGTTCAAGTTTCCCTCGTTCATGTGTTGAGCGCCACCTTGAGGAGACATGAAGTAGCGATGCAGAGAGCAGGGAAATCTATTTAGAGCGCCCTATCTTATTCATTAAAATATATATATATTTGGCGCCAGCGTATTCTGGTATCGCATGAAGAAGATGGAAAGATATTTGGCCACATTGATATTTTGTCCCACCGCTACTATTGATTGATATACATATAGATTGAAAATGATCTTCAGCAGAGCTCTCTGTGACTCCTTCATAGAGTCCAAGCAAGCCGTCCCATTGACTTTTTCTGATAAAGAAAACCAGGCCAGCAGTCTGGATAACTAGCTGGTCCTCCAGAGGTAGCCGTCTGCAGGCTTCAGACAAGCAAAGGAAACAGACTGTTGGCACCTTTCCATTAATGCTAATAGAGTCGGGTGCCATTTACCGCCTCAGTGAGACATGCTGTCTGACACACCAGTGCTACAGTACACAATCTGCTTTACTTTAGAAAGAAAATATACAATTATGTTTAATAAATACAATGCATCAGATTAAGGAAGAGGCCAGCAAACTTTATATTTCAACTACAATTTCTAATATATTGAATGTGGAAACAGTTTTCCTTCTTTACTGTAACAACAGTAGAGCTGAAATGATTAGTCACAAATCGATCCCCAGAAAATTATCAGGAACGATTTTTGTCATTCATTGATCATTTTGTTGCAAAAATGCCAAAAACTCACTCAGTTACAAATGTGAATATGTTCAGGTTACCACAGTCCTCCATGATAACAAACATTTAAAGATAGCACTTCTGCCATTTAAAAAAGAATCACATTCCAAATTCAAATAATCCATAAATAGAAAAAATAACAAATAAATGAATTGATGATGAAAATATAAGTTGTAGGCCCTACCAAAAAAAATGTGAATTAAAAAAACCCTAAAACACGTGAGCAGGGTTTTCTGCAGCGTCTATTTCCATCATTAACTATCCAAAGTCAGTCACTCTATAGCTACATTATCAAGAATTAGAAATCCCTATGTGGTAAATGACATGCCTCATTTAACATAAAAAAAAAGAAACAAGAAAAGAACATGAAAATACTCTTACCAGTTCCAGCTTCTTTAAAAGCCACACAGCTCATTCATTCCCCGTTGCCTGCTCTTCTCATACACACAGCTGTGGCTCAGCCAGCGTTCCACAATGCAAAACACTTCAGCAGCATATAAACATCACATCCAAGAAAAGTTACACGTAAGCTGCACCTACGGGTAACAAACTGCTCTCCCGCCACCACACCACACATCTGAGGTCTCAGTTCCACTCCCTGTCTGTGCCTGTCACACTACAGCTGAAACATGAGCCGCCGCCATTCATCACACAATAATGTGTAATTACAGCGACCGTAACCTTGCTGTGAAGATACTGCTATCACCTGTTTTTCAAAAACTGTTGATCCAGAACTCACAGGGAAATCAATGAAAAGTGACTTTGGTCTTCAGACTGAATCAATATTAACAGTTCCCTGTGTCCTTGGATGACCAAAAAAAGCTCTATTGTTTACCAGCAGTTGAGTCAACATGTGTTAACGCTGCCAGGAGCCCCTCTGCTCTGTTCCCACCTGTATCACCAGGAGCTAAAGGCTTTCTGTGCAGCCAGGCCTCCCTCCCAGGTGGATAATATCAGGACTGTATTATTCAGCCGCAGCCCATAGTGAGGGCGCTGCCAGGTCCTCTTGTGTCCCACAGCCACAGGTTGGACCACTGGGAGCAAGTAACATGAGCTGGGAATTCCTCTCTGTTTGGCATTCTGTAACACGATACCGAGACATTCTGTCCTCTCATCCTCTCTCTAAGGAAATCTCTTGTGGATAAAAGGCTGGGCGGGCATCATGCCAAAGAATGAGAACTTGTGTTTTGCTCTCCACAACCCAGCGCTTTAAAACTGTGTACAGTATAAAATTACAGTTGCACAAAGAGATGGAACCCAGTATGGCTGTGACACAATGGCCCAGAACGAGTAAAGTTTCTGTTGCAAGGGCGACTTCCTTTCTTTTACAATTCACTTAATGCAGCGTTCACTAGCGCGAACATTGGTTATGCAATTCATTGCTGTGATATGACATGTTACAAAGTGCCGCAGGAAAAGATACGGCACACTTGGACAGTGCTCGGGCTGAGCAGACGCACGCTTTATTTATTTATTTAATTATGACAGTTTTAAAGGCTCGCTCACACTCTTTCACGAAATCTTTACAGCCATCTACATGGGTAAACTGTCATGCATTTTATGATGTTTTGTCCTGAGCTGGATTTGTGTATGTGATTAACAGTTATCGTCTTCCATTCATACTCCTTTGCAAAGAAGACAAATACCAAATTCATTCGTTCAGGTTTATGGTGAATGAAAACAACCACCAAAATCCTTCAATAACCTAACCCCAGAGTTTATTTCCAGTAATACATTATTGTGTACTTACGGGATATTTTCATCATACAGCCAAAGTGGTTCATATATCCGTCTTAAGACTTAAGAGTGTCTCTCAACATGTCAGAGCATCTTCATTCCCACGCTGAGCCACATTCCTGCTCTCTCTCTGAACACAGCTTGCAGTTTGAACTCAGATCCAGAGCTCCTTCTTTGCCCTTTCTCTTTCCATCTACCCCCAACCTACCATGTGCCTGTCCCGATACTAAATCTCTCCTTCAACCCACCCCTTTCTGTGGCAGGCTCCCTAACATTCACCCCCCTCTCCCTCCCCCTTCAGCTTCTTGTGCCCGACCCTCCTACCCAGCTCTGCCCACGACAACTCGCTTTTATACCCCACTCAGCACATTTTTGGCAAAGATCTAAGCGTCCTCTGAATCCCGGGGCTCTTCTTTAATTTCCAGACGCTGTTTTTAAATGTGATGAATTTACTACCATTTCCTGATATATCTCTTTGTTCCCAGTCGTTTTAGCCAGGTTGCACGATGTCGGCATTTACAATCTTTCACAATTTCATCCAAGAAGTGTCAACACTCACGTGGGAAATGTTTCATTTAAACAAACAAAAGGGAAGCATGTTTTTTGAAGAGTCCAGATGTTGTTCCAGCAGGTCAATGAAATGGAAAATCATGGCAGCCAAACTGGGGGAAAACCATGACATAAACCGTCAGCAATCAGCAGCGGTGAATCATGCTGAGGCACTCGGCTCACAAGACTCTACACTAACATCATCGGGGTGATATATTCGTCTGTTTCACCTCCGTCTCAGCCTCTTTGTCTGAGGCCAAATCAATGAATGAGAGGAACTGTGTGATCTGTGTCACCTGAGACAGTGACAGTGCTGCTGTGTCATTTGACACAAAACAAAGAATAACTTATTTCAAGAATATCTGAAAATATTTCCTTGTATATAATTAATGAAAGAAACTCTGTTGCTAATAAGTAATGAGTAATTGTAATTATATAAAATAATATACAGTATCTCACAAAAGTGAGTACACCCCTCACATTTTAGTAAATATTTCATTATATCTTTTAATGGGACAACACTGAAGAAATGACACTTTGCTACAATGTAAAGTATTAAGTTTACAGCTTGTATAACAGTGTAAATGTGCTGTCCCCTCAAAATAACTCACAGCCATTAATAACCCCTATGTTAAATTCCCATAGAGGCAGGCAGATTTTTATTTTTAAAGGCCAGTTATTTCATGGATCCAGGATACTATGCATCCTGATAAAGTTCCCTTGGCCTTTGGAATTAAAATAGTATACTAATATCCATGAAAATCCATAAAAATAAAAATCTGCCTGCCTCTATGGGAATTTAACATAGGGGTGGACTGACTTTAGTTGCCAGCGGTTTAGACATTAATGGCTGTGTGTTGAGTTATTTTGAGGGGACAGCACATTCTGCATAAAACAAAAAAGCTAGGTGGATTACTCTATACAAGCTGTAAACTTAATACTTTACATTTGTATCCCATTAAAATATTTAACTTAATGTTAAAAGTATTACTCACTTTTGTGAGATACTGTATATCACATAATGATATTCTTAAGTAATTCATTTCTTATTTACAACACATCTAAAAGACACTGAAATATTTCTAGTTTCACTATCCATCCAAGCTTACAATGTAAATTGATAGAAGGAAAAAAAGAAGGTAAAATATAAGAAAATACGAGAAGAAAAAATGTAATTAAAAAAATGTAATTAAAATAAGCATACAAGCAAACCAATGTTTTCTCAAATGTATCTATTTAACTGCCCAATTTTATATTATATTATAACAAAAATCTATGATGATGCACAAGGAAAACCTATTAGTTTAAATGTGTGGATAAAATGAGGAGTACTATAAATTACTGGGATTTGCCATGGGGCTATGATTACATAAGATCACTTCCATCCATAATTTCCTTAAGCGTAATTACTATTCCATATGTAGCCTGTTTCTATAGCGCCTGCCACTCTGTCACGTTTCTGCCATTTCCTCTTGTAAAACACAAGTCTTCGGAGCCACTGGGGCCAGGCCTGGGTAGCAAGCTGCAAGCACAGACAGAATGACGCAGGCAGTCCACTTTAGTCACCTTAACAAACCATTTAACAATAAATACCCTCAGTAAGTATCTGAGCTTAAAAGCACTCTAAAACAAACTGCCTAAATGTATAAGTACTAACAGTGGAGACCGTTACAAATGCGTCCATTCCTCCCCCACACCGCACTGCTGCAGAGACGACTGACTGAATCATCCAGACAAGCCAGCCAAATATATCAGTCAAAAAACACACAGACTGTCACTGAGCACTGAGATTGTTGAGATTGTCTGTATCAAAAACACCTGGAGAAAGACAGAGCGAGCCATTATGGGAAAAAAAAAGATTCCACTAGTGGGTTGGTTGGCTGGCAGAGAGGTGTCGTCACGCTGGGAGGCATGGAGGAGAGGCCTCTCTTCCCCTTTATGATGCTAATTGCATACAGACACCCACTCACAATGAGCAGTCAGCCTTACTGTAAAAGTAAGCTGAGACAGAAAGCCAGGGGAAACACACTGTCTGCCCAAAAACCACATCACATCTGACGTATCATGCCCAAAATAGCATAACATTTCCCTCTGTCTCACAGTTTGTAAGTATGTAAAGGGGAGCAAACAGGAAGCACAAATAATGACGAACGAAAAGACGGACGAGATGACCGAGAGGCAACATTATTGTTGATCAAGGAGCCACAGGAGATCCGTTCTCTATTTGTGAGAGTGCAGGTCCTCTAAGGGGAATGCTGGCAATGCACAAGGTGGATTAATATTGCAGTGCCCCATGTAATTCACCCTAATGTCGTGGGAATAAAGCCGGCCTTTTTTCAAGAGTGGGTTTTAATTAACAAAGCTACATGTCCCTGAGACTCCAACGTCCTCGGCACAATATGCCACAGTCGTCAGCGTAACAGGAGGTGCCACTCGCTAATATCACAACACGTCTTCGGATCACAGCTTCCCCGTCATCTCCAGCAAGGTGTTGAGACAAAGGACAATAGCCAAATCTAAGAGATTATCTGTCTACGGAGGTGAGTAACAACACAGTGCCTTTGTGGATGGGACTTTACTCTTGACGCAGTGATTGGCACATGAGCTGGCCGGCTCCGCAGGCCGAGTAATTACAGAGTGCCGGTGTTGAATCACCCACGGACTTCCAGCCC
Source organism: Perca fluviatilis (assembly GCF_010015445.1). Classification (NCBI taxonomy): domain Eukaryota; kingdom Metazoa; phylum Chordata; class Actinopteri; order Perciformes; family Percidae; genus Perca; species Perca fluviatilis. The sequence continues at coordinate 39,348,214 of NC_053113.1, read as the reverse complement.
CCTCATTTGATCCCGTGGGGCACACAGGGGACCTGTTATCCTGCAGTCGACATGGGATGCAGGTTTAAAATGATCAGCTCTAGGGCAGCGTTGCTAAGACACCAAAGTAAAATTTCCTCAAATACAAATGAGTTCGCAAATCCTGGGCCTGCTTTTGCCCTGTGGTCCACAGTGACCTGTGGAGAGATCCTTTCAGTGGACCACAGGTCTCCAGTAACAAGTGGATATACAAAGCAGACATCAATGCCTCCTGGAGGACGGGGACTTGAGGACAAACGCAGTGCCAGCCCCGGAGAAGCCAGTGCCAAGACGGCATTAGCATTCTGAAGCTGCGTAGGTCAGGGTTTCACAGAAGATTCTTTAATTAAGAGCCTCTTCATACGTCACAGATCAGCCTTTTAGATATTGCACACAGAGCCGCAAAGATTAATCGATTAATTGTCAACTATAAAATTAATCGGAAACTATTTTGACAATGTCTTTGGAGTCATTTTTTATCTAAAATAAAAAGTAAGAATTCTCTGATTCCAGCTTCTTAAATGTGAATATGTTCTCATTTCTTCTCTCCTCTGTGACAGTAAACTGCTTATCTTTGAGTTGTGGACAAAACAAGACATTTGAGGACCCCCATCTTGAGCTTTGGGAAACACAGATCGACATTTTCTGACATTTATAGACCAAACAACTGATCGATTTATCGAGAAAATGGTCGACAGATTAATGGACAATGCCCTCATAGCACATATTATCTTAATTTGCTCTTCAGTTCTTCTCTGTTCAACGACAGATCGCAGGTTACACACGGTCTGGTTTAAAGAATCTTAGTATTTTTTAATGAAAGACTGTCTGTTCACCTTTCACTTCAAAGCGGATATACACCCTGGCAGCAACAACTTATTGATTCTGAAAGTAAATAACACAACAATGTGAGCCAGAGAGCTGCTGTTGCTGACCTTTGCCAAAGCCTGCTGGGTCAAAAGTCATCTGAACAGTGTTTTTTTTTCTCTTGAGGTCCTGTATTGAATTTAAACAAGAGCAGCACAGCTGTGGTAACACTCTCCTTCACCTCTGAAGGACACCCAGAGAGAAGGTTCTTTCATCTTCAAGGGTAATAACCCATCAACTCTCTCTCTCTTTCTCTTTTCGTCTCTCTCTCTCTCTCTCTCTCTCTCTCTCTCTCTCAGGTCTGGAAATACCAGTCACATGTTACTCATGATAATACAATGCACTGTCACAACATTGAAATACCTACACAGTGATTTTCCCTTATTCCTGACCAGTGTTTGTTAGTGGTAGTCTAATATTAAAAGCCAAAGCGGGTTCATTTCTTTCACACAGTCTTGCCTGAGAACACAACATCGGGATGGATCACTGCTTAAAGGAGGGTAAAAACCACGTGGGGACAGCATGATCTTGTAAACATTTTTTAAAACTATGGAAAATCACTTTAAGTTGTTTCCAAAAGCAGACATTACATGTGTTCCAAGTCACCAAACAACAGCCTGCGAGAGAAATGGGAAAAAGATTATCAGAGAGTCACACAAATAGCGTTTCAGTGAAGGATTTTACAAATGCTCCCAGACCCAATCTGCAAAATGATAGCACACTGAATCTGGTTGGTTGTCACGGCCAGAAGACAAATAATGGGCTGTGATGTGTGGGCTGCGTGGCCTCTGAACAAGCCAAGGCTTCAAAGTTCAAACTGTTAGCTCTGTGGTGTTTTCATCCAACTCGTTACAGCGTCTCACATTCACTCAGTTTTGAGAAAATTGTCTAACAACCACATGTTGATTCCCCAGGGTCTCTCAGCAAACAGCAAAAACCAAGGATAGTGTCAAGTGTACTACGGCTTCGCAGAGAGGTGTTCTCCTGCTTCCGCTGCGGACACACCAACAGAGGACACTTTGGCACGTGACTTCCAGCAGATGTGTCCTTACTAGTACTAGAAAAGAGGCCTCTGACCCCAAACCTCTAGGAAGGAGGGCATCTCTGCAATTTCCAGATCCCCAAGTACCTCCGCTTTACTGCCAGCACCTCTGAACAGAGCAGAGATCACTCAGCAGAACTTTCTGTGAAATACATACTACAGTGACTTCCAAGGCACGACGCACAAGCTAAACACTTCCAGACACTGGACTGCAGCCATGTTCCCACGCACGTTTTAAGTGTTTTGACAACCATCTTGGAGGCCTTTATGAAGGATTTGCTTTCTTTGGTGATAAAAACATCAACTTTGGCTTTCGGAGATTTCCTTTTTCATTTCATCCAGGCATACCTCCCCGAAACCCTGGACTATTTCCTCAACCCAGTGTTGATCTTTGTAGAGTAATCATTGTGCGAGTTGTCGGGGTTGTCGGGGTTATTCAGTCTATCCACAGATTGATAAATAACACAGTGCTGGATGACTAATGCAGGCTGGTCAGTGATAACACACATCAAGGACAAGCTATCTGTGATGATATTCAACAGTGTTCTCTCAGAGCTGTTGTTTTTGGTCCTCAATCCAAAATATATTTTGTATTAAAGTGAGCTCCTCAGAGTTAATAATAGCGTGACAAATCTTCCCAGGAAGCATATAAACAGTAAGACAGCCTGATGTAACAGATTAGGAGAGGTATTGTATCTGAGCAATTGTGCTGCCCCAAAGTCCAAATGTAAGGCCTAAAAAGAGACTTCAGAACGGGAAAGTTCAACTTTCCCCCAGCTTCATTTTTTTTGTCCACTAAAAACATTCCCTTGAAGCTCTCAACTTCCCTCTTTCTCCTCCCTCCTCCTACAGTGTCCCATGTGGTCATGCCGTTAACTGCTTAGTCCTACCAACATTTACCACAACTTCCTAGAGGTGTGTGTTTGTGTGTGCGTCCTGATTTGAAGTCCATACATGCCCTGTTTTATGTAAAGCACAGTAGGCTGCATGCCTTGCCATGTCATGCTGTTTTCCCACTCGTAATACACGGTTGTGTGGCTGTAATTCTTCCTTCCCTTTGATAGCCTATATAAACACTGTCATTTGGTTTTCCGAGAGCGCTGTATAACACAACTAAAGGGAGACGACCATGAATTACTGACAAACACTCAGCCAGCTGAACTAAAATCTCGACTCCGACACGGAAAAAAGCCTGACTGGAAAGTTATCAACACATGTTCAGTGAGTCCTGGCACCCGCACAAATCAAACGTCTCAGGACGGAAGAACTTTTAAGTTTAGCAGATGCTAATAAGTACAAAGATACTGTAAACTAATCAGTGAGGTTTCATGTGTGACCACAGCTCTGTGAAGTGCAGGAACCGGGTAAAAGAGGAGAAGGAAAACATCGGGAAGAAACTCTTCTGAAGTGGAATCCTGCAGAGCTGCATTAGGTCCACCTCCCTCTCATTTGGACTGGATCCCAGAGGGGACTACGTGGGGTTCCCTCCTTCTCTGGGAATGGCCTCAAAGAGTCAGAGGGTAGAGAGGGGGCCAATGTCAGAACAAGGGCCCCCACCGTGAGAAAGCCCTCTCGGGGACCTCCACAATAAAAGCACGGAGCCATCCCTCGGGATGCTGGTCCTAATTAACGACATCAAAGTGGACGGCCATAAGACTGCCTCAGGAGCCTCGCGGCACTCATGCAACAGCCCCGTGAGTCGCAGCGCAGATGATGATACTGTCAGCGTGCGTCCTTATGTATGATGAGTTGCGGCGTGTCGAGAATGATACCCAATAAAAGAGCCAAGTGACTGTTCTGCTTTATGAGAGCACGCACAGAGTCTCTCCCTCACGCAGAGAGAGCACTAATAGTAAATGTAGGGCCGTTTGTCATGCGCGGCCATCAATGACAGGCTGTGTTCAGACAGTCCCTCCCCGGCTGAAAGGCCTATAAAGCGAAGAGACAGCGGCTGAATGTCTGTGGTCTGCGTGCATGCTGCCTTTGCCGCCTCTGTCAGTTTTTCCAGCTAATGACATGTGATGTACATTTCAACCACAGGAGGGCAGCCAAGTGCTGAACGCTGGCACGGTTTGCCATGCAGATGAGGGGGAAAGGTACTATGAAAGATGCACATGGTCCAATGTGAGGCACAACAACCACTATGTCAAGAATGTAATGCTTTTAAGTGAAGCCTGAAATAGTTATCTAATCCAAACAAATCAATTTGGAGCACCTGACAGTTATCGCTACGGTCTCAAAAACTTGTTTTTGTAATTTGGATCCTTTTGTAAAACTCCATAAAATGTAAATGTAAACTGAGAATACTTTTAATATCTCTATACATGCTTCATTTATCCAAGGCCAATTAGCTGCAGCTTTCTTATGACTGAGAAGTGATTATTTGGATCAAACACATATTTAGTGTACTCTTTGCTGTATGTAGGCTAACAAGGCTTTTTTTTTCAGTGAATTAGCAATTTCTAATCCGTGGAATGTAAAAGAGCTGAGAACATGAGACGTTTTCCACCATGGCTCTGTTAATATGTGACTTTCTGTTCCTGTTACAGTGCAGCTGAGGCATTTCTCAAATCTCTTCGTAAATGATTAGCCCTGCACATGTGCCAGCTGTCAGCTACTCTGACTGTGTAGAAACGCCACTGATTCCTGCACAGCAGAAACTTTACAGGCAGGATATGAGCTCAGCTTGCCACCTACAGGCAAAACTGGGAATGAACATAAGAGCTGTATGAATGTGACCTTTATTTACCAGAGGTTGGTTGGATTGAGTCAGTTACAGTTACAACCGTAATTCTTGAATCATTTATTGGTTCTTTATCATCAGGAGGCTGGGGAATTACCGACAGCTACCAACAAACTGTCGGTACACGTTGGCTTCGGAAACAGTTGGTGGCTGAATTTTGGGATGTAAGTGAGCACTCGGAGCTGTAGACAAATAATAATTTATATATAGAGATGTATCAGGAATAAAATGTTGAGCTAAAATGTTTTTTTTTTGTCATTTGGATTTAACTAGATATCTTTTCTTTGCCTGCGCAGCAAAGCAGGGCTGGAACATATCTCAAAATAACCAAAACAACTCGTTACAATATCAATATGTCATGTACTGTTAAATACAGGCATTCGCAAGCATTTCAGAAATAATTTAAGATTTTAGAGAAAATCCCGCACACTGACCATTACTCAAGCAATAATTTATTTAGAAGAAAAATACAACGTTTCGTTGTCAGACCTTCATCAGGTAAATTCCTGAATTCCTTGAATTTACCTGATGAAGGTAAAATTGAATTGAATTGAACATTGAATTTTTCTTCTAAATAAATTATTGCTTGCGTAATGGTCAGTGTGCGGGATTTTCTCTAAAATGTTTTGATCTGCTGCTTTTGATCATATCCTACGCACCTACCCGATAAAAGAGGTGTGCAAAAAAAGCTTTCCTACGTTGCAGAAATAATTTAAGAGAAAGTTGGATCCGTAATTGCTACATATTGCTACTTTAGTCAAAGAATTTGTGAATTAGGATTTACAATGTAAGTGATCAGGACTCAACTGTAATGATAGGTATGCATTTATCTATTCTATTCTATTATACACACACACACACAGACACACACACACGGCAATTACACGAGGAGAACATGCAAACATTGGCATGCCCCCAATTATACTATTATACATACTAAATCTTTGCATTATGTATTGTCCTAGCTGTACTGCTGTAGCATACATACTTTTCCCTTTAATACTAACAGGAAATGATACAGTACATGCAACGTTGGGTGTCAAACTGCAACTTCACGGCCAATTAAACTTCAAACAGAGAGAGCAAAGTCTTATGCCTTCTTTATGTTTTTCCAAGCTGTCTCACCACCACTCACAATTATTTTGTGTTTTTACAGCTGTGAGCAGCTTCTTTTGTACATTGCATTGTGGGAGAATAGTGTACATTGAGATAATACGTATTTAGCACCTGTTCAACAGAATGGTTGTATAATTTAAGCAGAAAACAACAGAACAAGCCATAGATTGAATTAGTTGAAATGCGATGATGGTAGTGCTGGAGGTATACCACCAGCTAATCACATTGGCTCCCTGGCAGTATTATTTACTGCCCCCTGAAGGTAGCAAACAAAATCTGCATAGCAATCACATCTACAACAGAGGGGTTTATGAATAAAAGATCGACCAGGTTTGTGTGTACTAAGTAAACATTGCATAGAGCTACATCTTCACTTAGCATCAAACCCCCTTTGGAATGAAGGAGCAGTTGCATTTGTTTCACACACAGTTGATCAAACGCACCCCATGTTGAAGCAGACCAGTGATGAATAATTCAGTGCTTTGGAGAGAGGAGTGTTGAGTGGGAGAGGACAGAGGCTGACTAGATTCCTCACCTTGAAGTGCCTTTTTTTTTACCGTTACAACTTCTCAAAAGACAGAACAATTAAACCCCCCCCCCCCCTTCAGAGCGGGTCCCTAACAATTATCCATCTGCTGGTCAGAAGAAGAACAGAAGGAGGGTAGAGCTTGTCCTCTTAACAAGCTGAAGTGTTCCTGTCCTTCAAAATCTGTGTAAACACACAATTATCCTGCTCGGAAAGAGTTTTGCTTCTTGATGAGTATCTTGATAAAGTGCATTTAAACTTTTCAGGAGATTTAAACTTTGTCATTAAACTTGTCTTAACCACGATATAAAACAGGTATGTAGTTTAGAGCTGAGCAAACAGCAATGTAAGATGGCACTGTGCAGTATAAACACTAATACATTGCAGCAGGAGAACAAATGTGGCTGTCTGACAGCATGTTATCCTGAAAGACACAAGTATTTCAGCCATGACAGCCAAATAAAAGGCACGCTTTGAGGACACAGACAGATTCATGATAAGCACACAGCTGCCACGCAATAACTTTTGTCATTTGACAGGAGAGGCACAACGTCCTCAACCACAGCAGAATGCACCGATGGCCTTTCCAGGGCAGAGACCGGAGCCTGCCGGCTGCACCGGGGTCAATAAGCCATGAAGAAGGGCCATGGAGGGGTCACTCTGGACAGAGCTTCTTGTCTGAAACACAACAGCTCCTCAAAAAGGAAAAGAACAGCCAGGAAGCTTTTAGTCACGGTGAAGCATCCAGCTGCTCAGGGTTTCCACAGAAGCCCAGATGAAGTTTACAGGACTCTTCTTTGCCTAAACAGGAACACTTCTACAGAAGTGAACCATCTGGGAGTAGTCTGGTTTTCACTACAGTCCAGCTCGGTGCACAAGGGAAACAGCTGAAGGCCATCATCTGCATTATACAATAAATATTTGAGTTCTAAACTATATGTGGACATAATACTATGAGATGGTGAATTATTCATTCTGGCATTTGCTAAAATCAATGTTAAATCAGTCAAGTTTCACGTATGAAACACACCTCAGTACATCTCAATATACTCTGATATTCCATAAATTCCATACTCACAACCACAACCTACAGAAAAACAAACAATGTCTCCTATGAGACCTGAATAATACAAATACATTCTTTTTAAAAGCCATATGCACAAGCAGCATACACTGTAACTTTCTATCTATTTTGAAAAACTACAGTGATTTGATAAAAATGTGGGTAAACTAATAAAGAAATGTTTTCTCAGTGATGGCATGAATATCTCATTGACTAACAAATGATGGCCTGTGTTCGACAGTATGAATGCTATGTGTAAATTAAGGGTATATTGGACACATGCGGTAGGTTAAATGCATGAGCAGCAACACCAAATGTGAAAATCTTGAGAATCTGGACTTTAGATGGGCCGAGCAGAGAAGAATCGAGGCAGACAGAGCAGAAAGCTGCACAAACAGCAGTCCTTCCAGAGTGATGGAATATGGAATAATACTCCTCCAATATCCGAGGAATACTTTCATGAAAGGAGACACATTCCTCCACAATGAAAACAGGCCCTTTCCCTTGCAAAACAATACCAGTGTGCAGCACTCAAAAGCCTGTTTCTTCTCATCTTAGATCACACAGCTATGCATTTCTATCCACCGGCTCTCCAAGCTGATGAGATATACTGGTCAGACAACAGGGATGTGTGGGTCTTCAGTCTGTCCTGGTGCTTTGTCAGTAGCTAATCACAGTGGACTGACGAGACACACACACATAGCTCTGGTGGCTTTGAAAGGCCATCAAATCGGAAACATGACTAAGACCCCGCAGGCTTCCCTGGAATTTGGGGTGAAACAATACATGAGGAACTCTGCCCATCGCCATGGCCCCCTCTCACTTTCAACCTGCTATGTCAACAGGGCTGGCCAGCTGGAATGCAGGAGCCACTGCAACACAAGAAGATCAATCCTGTGGCTCTGCACCGCAGTCCCTAAAAATACTACCTCGCGGTTATCCCTTGCATTTCAAACATGTACGCCTCACACAAGGTGAGACATAAGGTTTGAAAGGAAATAAGATATTAGTGCAGGGTTAAAATGCTGCGCTCTTGAGAAAAACTGCCATAGTGCAAGTAAATTGCTCAATTAAGGCATTTAAGGCAAGTCAGAATTAAAAAACTGAAACTACCAAAATTAGGCAAGAAGATTGCTTAAGATTGCATAATTATAGCACTTAAGACAACCAATTAAATAGTTGGAAAACTATTTCTTTTGTCTTTTATCTTCTTAGAAACAGACATCTCTGAGGTAACTGTATTATCCACCTTGTGTAAGGAGCATTAGTAAAGTTTGTATTTACTTTATTAAAGAGACTGCTTGATATTACATGGGATTAATTCACTGGACAGTTAAAGGAACATGCCGACTTATTAGGACTTTGTCTTATTCACCGTATCCCCCAGAGTTAGATGAGTCCATACATACCCTTCTCATCTCGGTGAGTGTCGTAACTCTGTCTGACGCCCCCACCGCTAGCCTAGCTTAGCACAGATCCTGGAGGTAACCGGCTCCATCTAGCCTACTGCTCCCAATAAGTGACAAAATGATGCCAACATGTTCCTCTTTACATGTTGTGATTTGTAGAGTCACAGGGTGTACAAATAACAAGGTCACATGAGACACAGCCGTCTTCTAACCGTATACATACTGGGAACTATATTCTCAGAAGGCGAAGCACTGCTACTTCTGCTACTTGGGCGGAGTGATTTGCTCGCAGCACCTGAGCAGCCCCGTGGTGAGGAGCAGAGAGTAACAACGGTGCTTTTCAGGTGTTGTGCTAATCACTTATGAATAAGACAAAGTCCCAATAAGTCGGCGTGTTCCTTTAACATTGTGGTTTGCAGCCTTTGTTTTCTGTTAGTTAATGTAGGTACATTTCACATTTTATTCAACACATCTGGTACACTCTGGCTGAATGCAATACACCTCTTCACATATACATTGTTTTTTTTCTACATTTGCAGCAATTGGATTGTTGTGATTTTTAATACATACATTTAGCTGAAACAGACTGCTTTTTAAATTGAAGTTGAGGAGGATGATTGAATACATTAGGTGGAATATTAACAATTAAGCTGATTTATGAATTTTAAACATTATTGTCACATGCAATTGTTCACAGCACAACTAGGTCTAATTTGACCTCGGCATTTAAGCCATCCTAAGCATGAGGAGCGGTGGGCTGCTGTAAAGCACCCAGGGAGCAACGTGGGGTTCAGTGTCTCGCTCAAGGACACTTTGACATCCGAACAGGAGGAGACATGAGGACATGATATTAAGAAGAAACAGTTCCAAAGTTAACGTTATCTTTGGTCACTTTGAAAGCAGTTTGAATCCACACAGAAAATGCCAAACTGTGCAATTAAAACTGTCAAATGAGTCAAAAGTAAATATATACCCAGACTGCAGTGAAATCAAAGCACATAATATTTAAAAGTATTTAAAAAGTCCCACCTGACAATAAACGTGTAAAGTAAAAGCTGTTAAAATAGCTTCATCATAAACCCACTTCAAACATGTATTTGTACATATTGTCTGTCCTTGACACAGATCACCTAAATTGATGGTTTGCTGTCAAAGCAGACATCTGTAATCTAAAAAAAGCACATGCCAGGTTACATGACTGCACACGCCTGCAAACACACAACACAAGATCATGGAGATTTCCTCCCGAAAACTAGCGTACATACGCACAGCTCCAGGACATCTCCACACATCCATCCAACAGTAAGCTGCGTATCCTTCACATCCTCATAATCACAACTAAAGCCTCCTGCGCTGCCTCAGTCCTCTGTGGTGATACAGGAAACATTGCCCACACAAGTGGCTGCATTATCTGACTCACACTTCTCGTTACAGTGATTGAGAGAACTATGCTGTGGGTTGCCATCTGATGACTAAAGACGATGAAGCTGCTTCTGTTATAAAACGCAGCCACCCTTTGCAGGAATAGTAGTGCTTCATAAAAATAATAATAATAGTAATAATAATAAATGTAATGATATATCACTTTTCAAAACAGATGTTAAAAAGTGCCATAGAAGACAATAAAAACAGATAAATGAGGCAATAGGAAAAATAATTATTAAAACAGAGCAGCATATTTCAATAATAGAATAACAATAGTCATGCAAGACAATAGAAACCAATTTGAAAACATAAATGTGTATAAATATACTGTATGCATACACACAAATAGGTGAATATTACATATACCCATACAAGCATGCTCTGTACACATGCTTCGCCATACATTTGCACATGAACAAACTATGCACATAGACACGTAACTATGGGACATTTATTAAAAATGACATGCGTCTTTAAAAGCATTTTAGAAGTCGATACGGATGTAGCTTTGTCCTCTCCTCTCTATTGTTATGCTGCCCTGCCCCCTCCCTGGCCTGGGGACCTTAAATCTCCAGGTAAAAGCAAAGGCGAGAGGTTACAGGCCTTTGCGAAAGATGAATGGGAGGGGGTCAGGCACCACTATTGCTCTCCTGGCTGCATACAGCAGTCCACAAATGAGCTGAGGGCTTGTAAAACTGTCAGCCAAGACATTCATTGATATCTCTTGTTTACACTGTGGGCTTACCTCTTGTTACGTAACTGATCCTATAGCTTATCACCTGTCGCTGTTCTTTATAGTCAGTCAATACTAATTATTCACCACACCACTGCACCCTGGATTGCCTATTGACTGAAGGTCAAGTTTGGCTTTGTCTGCAGAGGCACACGCACAAACACACACACTTTGTTACCACTATATTTGTCTTCCAAAGATTAGTTTGATTGAATCCCACTTTTATCTGGAAACAAGTGCACAAGGAAAAAAAGCCAGAGATACGAACTGACATTTGACAAAGACAATCAGCTGATCCCAAACAAACACAACGATGCCCTTGCTCACTTGCCACCAGGTTATCCTGTCTTGTCATATTCATACGTACTGTACGAGTCATATCTTTTTCATTACATGTTTTGACTACCAGCTTGCTGAGCTGTTACTCCGAGCATTCCGGGAGTTATGAAAAAGAAGGATTCATTTCAACAGAATACTTAACAGCTGGCTCTTCAGCCAAAGCTAAAAATAGAAGTCTGATTTCTAAGAGTCAGACAACAGTCTGAACTGTCACTTCTATCCAGACACCTCTCCTACCTCCGGCGATCTTCTTGAGGAGCTGCTGCCTGGCGATGATCCTGCCCAGCCTGTACCCAGAGCGTCTGTGGTGATGGTCCATTCTCAGGTAGAAATCCTGAGTCTCTGGAGTCATACTCCCGAGACACTCGCTGCCTGTGGACTCTGGGAGCTCCCGAAACATAACTGAAACACTGTACCCCAAACAAGCCCCTGACTGCTGGCTGATACACACTCACCCACACACTCTCCCCTCAACAGAAAACTTCACGTACAGGCGCAAAAAGCCTAAAGTGAGCTGAGAAGGACGGCAGAGCAGAGCCTAGGGGGAGGAGAGCCAACCCTTTAGCCTCATGTGACCACAGGGAGGCCAATGGGAAGGGAGCAGTTGGAGAACTGCCCACCTTGCTGAGCTGAATCCAATGTCTGTGTGAACGCTTGTCAACTTCCCCCTGCTCTGGAGGGAAATATAAATACCATTGGAATGCCTATGAACTGAGTAAGGAGAGCACGAGTGGAAGAAAGAGTGCTGTGGGAGGGCTTACAAAAATAGTGTTTTTTAGACGCGCCCTGCACTAGAACAACTCTTCTGCTGTTGCTGGTCACACAGGTGCCAAGTTTCCTGGGCGAGAGTGAGCCTGTGCCATTTTACAGAAAACTACAGAGGAGAGATAGAAAGGGAGAAGTTGTTTTCCTGGTTGGAGAATGCTAATTTCTGCTCCCCCACCCCCACCACATAACCCCTAGCTCCAGCCACAGGAAGGCCTCTCAGCAGGTCTCCTAAAAGTGTCACCTCCTCCAGGGACAAAAAGAGATTTTAGCTTGAATACATATGAGTGACCTGGGCCCCATTTTCACTTGGTATTAAAATCCAATCTGAGTGATCGGATCACAAGTGGACAGCTCTAAGTACAGGTGTGACGCATTGTGATCCGATCACTCAGGGCCTGTTTAGACCTGCTTTTAACATCTGTCCTGAGTGATCCAACCAAGTGGACAGCTCTAATGGTGCGTTCTTTTTGTCTTGTAATCGCGACTAGTAGCTTGAGCGTGACGTCACATCCGTGTCGAAAAACGAATAACCGCGGGTTGTTGCGTTCTTTTAGTCACACAATACTACGAGTCGGAGAAAAGATGGATTTTTGTAACATTTTTAGTAACATTTAGGATTCTATTCACCCAGTTATTGACATATTACACAAATATATTTCACAGTTTGATACCTGAAAATTACGTTTTGATTAACGTTAATGTTAGGCTACTGCTCTGCTTTCTGCTCAAGACTCGGCTTAAAGCCATTGTTAGCAACCGAGCGTCTCTAGCCAATTTCAGCTGCACAAGCTACAAAATAACTAATTAGGCGGTATTTAACTCCTAATAAGACTGTAGCGACATGCCTATAGGTAGCAGTATTCAGCGTACCTTTTGCATATAGGCTGGTTGTGTGTGTTTTTGAGATGATTCTTTTTGGCATCTTATTTGATAGGATAGCTTAGACATGAAAGGGGAGAGAGAGGGAGAATGGCACTCGTGCTTTTCTGCTTTAAAAGTCTACTCGTATCAGCCAGTTTAGAACATGGAACAACAATCTCCTCACACCTGAAGTAAAGTCCACATCCGCACAAGCCGACCCACCCAGCACCACTCAGGGCCCCTGCCACTCTCCCTCTGACTGTCCTGGCCTCCCCGCTGCATACAGGCTTGCCTGTGTAGTACCGGTATAAGCATGGCGCCATACATGTGAATAGAGCCCATATGGGCAAGCGACCAAGTCAAACACAGCCTCTGTCTGTTTCGCTCCCTGGCTGGCAAAATCCAGCCTAGATTAAGCTCACAAAGACGACAATTCAGCAGCACACTTCAGAGCCCGCTGTACGTTTTCATAAACTTCTTCTGGGTTTAATGGCCTTCTCCACACACTCAGGTGGAGCTATTTAAATATGTGATTGTTGCTTTTTTAAAAGGTACTAGGTGATGGTGTTACACTATTTGGATGATTTCATTGGGCGGTGACTCATTTTTTTTTACACACACAAACACCTGTGTTCATTCATACTGTAAAAGGATCGCTTCAGGTGTCAGATGCTAAAACATGAGTGGCAGCATGTTGGCAACAGCGCGATCTCTCTGAACCCATGTCTGTGTTTTCTTCTTCCCTCTCCGTCTAGACGAAGAAATTCACTCAGCGCATCGTACATATCACATTATGGAATCAATCACCCGCTGCTATGGAACATCATAATGAATGAGATTAACTGTGTTTTCGTCTCTGTCTGCACTCAAATACCTCAGCGGGGATTGTGAAAGAGCTACGAGAGCTCCAGTATTCCCTTTGGATGTCACTGTGTTTAACTTTGTGCCGCATGCCATGAAGAAATGGCAGTGGTGTGTCCTTAGTGGGAGTGTTGTGTGTCAGGCACAGTGACTCCAACCCTTATCAAACTTGTCCCAACATGCCTCTGTCTAGGTTTCAGAGCTCAACTGCTATACAGCATGGCAACAGGAATCCAGACTCACATTACACACACTCAAACATATACGGAGGCTCTGTAACATGCCTGCCAGCTTGACAGTGTGGATTTGATTGTTTATCACAATAAAGGCAGTTATTGTTACTGTGTGATGACAAACTAAGCCATGTTGAAATGCAACTGTAATGCAGCCATTTAATGCATGTCCAGCCTTTATTAATTCTCTGCTCCAGCACTCCAGCTTCAGACAGGTGGCATTACAAAAGGGAAATGTACTGTATATTCTGAATCATGGACTCAAAGCTTGGGGCCCACAAAGGATGAGTATGGAGGCAGTTGAGTGGGGGTTAGACACTGCTCTGATGTGGTCTGATTCAGCAGCAGCAGACATATGTAATCTGCACCGGGCAGTTTGGCTCTGGCGTGGCTACATTTCCTGTGGTTAAGGCTTAAGAAAAGCTCCAGTGTGACTTTAGATTTCCACCTCATGAGCCACCAAATGTCTGAATTCTGAGCTCAGATCTGGATGTAAATCACACTTTAATGCCGCAGATCCGCTGAGCCCTTGTGCAGGTAACCTGAAGCATTTGAGAAGCCCCCTTATAATGACCCTATCCGGTGGACGAGGTGGCAGGTGCTCTACACCGCAGACTTTTAACACACTGCAACACAATGAGGATCAACCCATGCATCATTATTCAGAACTTAATCTCATCTTTAGAAGCAAGCACCCCTCGAGCAGCTGCTGGGTTTTCCCCAAAACATGTGTGTCCCAGGATATTCAGGCTTCTAACTTGCATGTAATTATGTAATATATGAGTACAAATAATAGTATGTAAAAATAAAATGTACAGGAAATAAATAAGATATGGAAGAGGCACGGTATGCTTCTTGAATTAAAATTGGGGGTGAATAGATTTCACATCATATCCAATTTAAGTATAGGGGCATTGTCATGATTTCCAATTACATGAGGGACGATCTGGCTGAGCACTTTGACTAATATGGCTGATTATAACTCCAAAAAAAATAACTTAACAATGCATTATAAAACACTAACTGTCCCCTCGCTCGTTAATGATCTCAACAATTTTCTCATCATCTCCTATTTTCTTTCCTAACATTTCGGCAGTGCCTTTTCACAGTTAAGGCTTTTATATTGTTGTGTTATTCAAAAAAGGGGAGGTTGGGGGGGAAGACATGCAGGAAATCGTCACAGGTCGGATTCGAACCCTGGACCTCTGCGCCGAGGCATAAACTTCTCAGTACATGTGCGCCTGCTATACCCACTGAACCAACCTGGCCACCAAATTTACTATTTTAATATATCTGATTTGCCTAAGTTACAGCTCAAGAGGAAATCAAATTTCTCGGATAGTGTTTCACAGTATCCTGTATTTTCATTCATCTGTGGGAGTTGAGAAATCGACTCAACTCAAAGTCAAACCCACACACGGTGTAAAAAGATTTCATGCATATCTTCCTTTAATTAAAAAAGCTTTGTGATATGCATGCTTCTCTATGGAATCTGACAGCTCACATCCATCTGTATTTGGCTCTTAGCCTGTGCCAGTTGACACCTATTAATCACACAGGAGTAGATGAACCCGGCCGTGTCTTTTTAAATATTTGCTCACTGCAGAACAAAGCAGCGGGGTACAGATAGAGTATCCCAGTCAAATAATAATGTTTCATGCAAAGGCTCCACGCTTCTTATCTGATAGACTGACCATCTGTGATGTGACACAACTGGATTTCCTTGTTGATTGGCCACCATATCAGCTCTAAAGAGCTAGAAATCAGCGGCCAGGGGTCTAAAACACCTGACCTACATTTTGTATAAATCTCTCTGATTTCCCTTAAATGTTTTGGACATGAAAGATTAAGTTTTCTCCTGTCTGCCCTAAATATCACATCAGCCTTGGCTGCAGCCTGATGCGATATTCCTAATCAACATAAATAGTCACAGAAAGCAAAAAAGAAGTAGGGAACTTCCTTGCAGGGATCAAACCGAGTGTAACAATATCCATAACTTTTAATGCATCTGTCAAGTCAGTGCATCAGGTCTATATGTGTCCACTTGTTCAATGTGTACTGTATATAAGCAGCTCAAGGCCTCGAGACGGCAGAGAAAAGAATGCAGTGTTAATGTGTCTAATATCAACGCAGCGCAGGACTCAGTATCGTGCCTCAGCACACACAGCTGAGCGGAGCACGAGTCATACTTTCTGTACAAAATACAACAGCTTTGTGTGAGAGCTGAACAGCAGTTTTGAACCCTGCCAAACAAAGTGAACACACTTGGTCTTGTCTCTATTTGTATGACATGAGGAAGACGGAGCTGTTTTGTGATTTATGCGGTTTTCCCACACAAGGAGCTGATGTGTGGTCAATTCACAGCACCTAGTGGTAGACTTAGGTTACTGCACAAACGATTGATTTCCACTCTTCACACACTCTCAAGACCTTTGACAGAATCATTGCACCAGGGCATTCACCTAAAATCTTCAGTGATTCTTTCAAATGTTTCCCAAAGTAGCTTTAAAGTTATATCCAAAAACAATTATCTACACTTTAGGCTATGCACATATATCGCCCGCCCCCCCTCCCTTATTTGAAGCAATATCTTACCTATTAAGTTTCTATCCCATTCTTCAAATGTCACCAATACACATCATTCAGGAACTATAATGTCGGTTTGAAGAGACTTAATTTGGGACTTTAATAACAATAACGTTCGGTGTGACTGAACAATGCTTGGCGGCACAATATGTCTTGTCCTCCAGAGAGACAGGTGCATTTTAAGAGATTTAAGAAAATATGGATTAGACCATTTCATTTTAATTGAATTGCTAGGAAAACTGCAGGTCTTTAAGTTTATTGATAGCAATGTATTCATATAATAAAACAGAGTAAAGGGAGATAAACTTGTAATGATATATAGTATATTATCATGTCAAATGAAATGGTCTATACTATCTCAAAGAAAGTGATAGAAAGTGAAAGATCCGCAATATTATCATATACACTACAGAAACAGTAAACGAATGAAAAGTGAAAATATATGACAAGCTACAAAAGATTAAATAAAATAATTAAAGTTATCTGCTTGATAGATAGATAGATAGATAGATAGATAGATAGATAGATAGATAGATGGAGGGAGAGATAGATAGATAGATGGAGGGAAAGATAGATAGATAGATAGATAGATGGAGATAGATAGATAGATAGATAGATAGAAAGAGAGAAAATTATGTTTGAATTAGTTTTATTGTTAATTTAAGGTGCTCTATGAGCACGTGGAACCCTTTAAACCACAAATCAAACATCAAATATTGTCCACTCTCACTCAGCTTTCCATTTCCCAGTGAAACCCACTCATCAGCGCCACCCTGCGGCAGTAGCAGGCCCGTGGTCATTGAGAATGGAGAAAGAATAGCAGTGTTCAATAATGCCATGTAGTCAAGGATTTCTTACACGTGTGCAAAAAGTTATAAGTTGATTATATTGTTTTTGTATTTAGCCTGGCATTACAATCACATACAACCCATTGAGATGCATTAGCCTTTACATTTTCAAAACCATTAGCCTATGGAGCTCAAACGAGAAAAAAAGACTCAAATGTACCCTTAAATCTCCAATCCATTTCCAAAAATCGTCCAACTTTTTCCCACAGCTTTATAAAAGTAAATACAGTTGGACCACTATATGACACTGACCTAAAAGCAATATGACAATCGGTGGGATTTTATTTAGGACTACTCAACAGCACACAACTTCAATAGAA
Organism: Perca fluviatilis; assembly: GCF_010015445.1. Lineage (NCBI taxonomy): Eukaryota > Metazoa > Chordata > Actinopteri > Perciformes > Percidae > Perca > Perca fluviatilis. Next base: position 39,330,456 of record NC_053113.1, on the reverse strand, counting down.
AAATTATTAGAACTTAAATTTGTTTAAATGCATTGGACAACATGCACAATGAATATCTATCAATTTAGGATAAATAGCCTAGATGTATTACTATACTGCACCTAAACTCATTAGACAAACAAAATCCAATAGCCTAACAAGACAAATTAATACGGTTTTCAAAAATACATTTTCCCCTCTAGACTACAATTAACCCGGTTGCAGCACCACTGTGATGACACTTAATGCACACCATGACTTAGCCTATGTCATTCAGATTACTGCTATCCAAATGAATGACATGCCCTCTGTGTTGGCTCTCTCAGCGGGCTAGGGTGCGCCTGCAGCGGGCTACTGACCTGCCAGTCTCCGCTCTCTGACATTCTTCCAGAGTAAGTCCCAGGCTTTGGATGTGGAGCTCCGCAGCTGCTCGCTGAAAGAGCGCCGGAGCTTCAGCTTCGAGGAGTTTCTTCTAGATGTCATGGCAAATCCTCCACTCGGACATAATAACTAAATCCTCCTCGTTCCACAAAAAAAAAAAAACCGTTATGTTAAAGTCTCCAGCAGAAAAGCACCTTTCCTTTTCCCGGTTAGAAACTTTGTTTCCACTACAGCAGCAGCAAACCTGACTTTGGAGCCCGCTCTTCAAACGCAGTTGTCAACATTTTGTGGAAAAATAAATATATTCCTCTCGCTTAGAACGAAAATCGATAAAACGAGTAAAAGTTGTAGAGTGATTGTAAAGCACCAAGACAGACTTCACACTTCATACCAGATGTGTGTGTGCGCCTGTATGTGTGTGTGTTTGTGTGTGTATGTGTGTGAAGGGATCCACGCACAGCGAGCGCTACTCAGCCGTGATACCTTCAAATGCTGCGGGAAATATGGGAATTATCAACTGAGCACACATGATCCAGCTAACAAAATGCCAGAGTATGACTGGAAAGGAGGAATGGAGCTTGGAGCACTGATGGCAACAGATGGTGAAATTGATCATCATTTTATAATTGCTATTTTCCATAACATGTAGCTTATATAAGTAGGTCTATTTATGATATGTAGCCTATGTGGGCTATTGAATGTCAAGCTTTGTTTGATATTAAATGTCACACTTTATGACCTAGAAAACTTTTCTGTAATGTCCCATGAAGGTTCCCCCTCGGCAATATTTGATGCAACCTTTGGAAAAGATCACAAGGAGGCCTCCATATAATCTTCGGTCATGGTTGTGTGAATACTGATGGTTCCCGCATGATGATTCATCCCAAAGAACACTAAAAGAACTTTCCCTGAACGTTTCCATAACCATGCAATGTTCTGGTCAAAAAAATATTGATCTCACAGGACTGTTGGAGATACAGTAGCCTATGTTGAGCAAACTCCTGGGGAGGAAACCCCATATGTATTGGCTTTTGTTAATTTTTAATAAATAGAACACGTAACAAGCATAATCATTAATAATACACAATAACATAAATAAGTAATTATAGTGGGCAACACGTTTTAAATCCATATAAACTAAAATGATAGAGTAATATAATGTAGAAATGTACATCTCAGAAGTACAACGTGGATGAAGTAACCATTCAAAAAGCATTTCCTTACACTGTCCTTGAGACTGCAGCTGCAAATAGCAGAAATACCACAGTCGATTAAGATGACAAAATAGTAGTTGTAACAATGCTGTGATGTAAGATACAACCATGTCTGGATGCCATGTCTAATGTCCATTTCTCCAATGTCCATTTCCCCTTTAATCTCCAACCTCAAGTCACATGATCACTGGAATAAAACAAGCACCTGACAAAGTTGCAAATCCAAATACATTCTGTCTCTTTATTTATTATTATTTTTTTTTAGATCAGAAGTGCCTCCAACAGTTCAAATTTAAGACTCTGAAGTAGGAAATAGAGATCTACGTAGAGCACCTGAATGCATCACAAGCTGCGAACCGCTCAACACACACACACACACACACACACACACACACACACACACACACACACACACACACACACACACACACACACACACACACACACACACACACACACACACACACACACACACACACACACACACCTCAGCTCTCATATGACACAATTCCAAACTCAGCAATCACTTTCTCTAGTCCAGTCTCTTATTTTATTATCATCCCAGAAACAGTAAGATGTTCAGAAATGTTCAGTTATAGGGAATCCTGTCTCCGTGGTGATCAATAGCTTCACAATCATAGCACTTAATGCATCTATTATTTCCTTTAAACTGTATTGTAAAGGTTTTTCTTGGTATCCTTTTTTTTTGGGGGGGGGGGATGCTTCGAAAACATTTGATTGACATGGACCTAGTTATTAACTATTATTAGGATTTTGACCTACATTTCCCATCAGCAGGATGTCGTCTGTTATTTTAGAGTTCAGCGAGTTCTCCCCAGGTAGGCTAGAGTAGGTCACCCCTTCAGCACAAACATTGGCTCGGTTTCATTACTTTTTGTTGTCACAATATCTTGCACCGCAGACGGTGAAATAAATAAGAAAAACAAAAAAAGTAAACATGATACGATCTTCTGTGAGGCTGCATACTAGACACCAGCTTCAGTAATCATTATACCATAATTATTTTAGGAATTTCCTCCTATTATTGTGTGCCCATTCAGGCAGCGCATGACCTGGGAGCCGTGATATCATATCGGCTGTATTCATTTCTTTCCTCCCCAGCTGGGATTACTGTTATAACAGGTTTAATACCATAATAAACACACAGTCTTAACACAAAGTGACTGGCTGAAGATTGACAGTTTCTTAAATGAGCAAATCTCTGCTGACCTCAGCTTGCCCTCTCTGTGTGAAGCTGAGCTAACATTACTTCATTTCAATAAGGAGATAGAGCCCATTTGCCACCGAGCAGGACGGGTGATTTACAGATTATTACAAAGTCACATAGTGAGACAGGAGTGTGCAGCTGAGGGGAGAATATTAATGAAGGGCTCAGTTTTCCATTTGTTCCATCTAAAAGTGAAATTATGTGCAGCCAGGAGGAATAAGAGGAGACCCAGTAAACTGCTCTGATCTTACTGGATCCGACATGAAAAAAACATTAACATCTGCATATTTTAGGTTAAGACTCTCTTCTGAAGACGGAATAACAGAAACATCATAGATTGTACCCTCCTACGAAGCAAAACATCAAAACCATCTGCTTATTTGCGGCGCAGGAACTAAATAACTCTCAGAGCGCGACAGCTTTTCATTTGCATTTGGATCTAACTGAATTTGTCACTGTAAATCTTAAGGTTTGGAATGAAAAGAATGAACGTTTAAGAATGATGTGAGAAAACATGGAGGCTTTTTTGGTTCAGCGTGGGTCAGAGGGAGGAACCTGTTCACCGCTGATCAGCATGTTGCTATATATAGCCCTACTTGTTGACACCCCAGACTAAAAATGCAGCTTGGAGGACAGACAAAACACACACACACACACACACACACACACACACACACACACACACACACACACACACACACACACACACACACACACACACACACACACACACACACACACACACACACACACACACACACTTCATTTGATCCTTTGCCCTTTCAGGAAGGGTCAGGGTTAGGCCGAGTCAAGCACCTTGTTTTCCGCTGGTCACACAAACAGGGAAGCTTACAGAGAAAAAAGGCTTAACGTTAACACGCAAATTCTGGAAATGTAACACAAAACCGCTTATAAATTAATCCTTAATTCAAAATAATACCGATAGTCTATTTCCTACAAAAGTGAAGGCATTAACTTCATACAGAACCTATAAACAATCTAGAAAACATCATCTGTACATCATTTTACTAATCCTTTGGTTGATATATATATCCTGAAAACAGGATAACGAATGAGTGTTCTAGATGCCAAGTTGACTAACAAGGCAGGAATGGACAGACAGACAGACAATAGCGTTCCTGTCAGCCCCTGACAGTAAAAGTGATGGAGGAAGCGCAGCAACAAGGTTCTGACCTCTCTCGACATGAATCACCAGAGAGGTAAACGCAGCCCACCGCTGTGCCTCTCCTTTCTTACTTTATTAAAAACAAAAAAAAACTTGTACAATAAAGATGAGCATTATGGCTGCAAGGATCATTGTGGCTAGACGATGACTTAGGTTCTGGAGCGGTCCTTGGCAGTGAAAAGTAATAGCAGATGCAAGGAGAGGAAACATCAATCAGCTTGAGAATGTTTTCCCTTTCGCTGACTCAACCACTTGTTTATTTTGGCCGGCCGGCTTTTTAGAGAGCTCGTTTTTCCCGTTATCCCTGAAAAATGGCCACATTTCCTGGGCTAGTTTTTGTCCACTCTCTCTCTCGCCATCTCCCTTCCCAACATACAGAGACACACATATTTATTTGTATCCAAGTTATCTTAAATTCCAGAGTTTGAGTGTGTGTGCACTGTGTCCGTCCGGTGACTGATGTGGAATTCTGCCCCTTAGCTACAGTGGGAAAATCCCAGATGTGAGGAAACTGGTTTCTCCTCCGTGATTGGGTCATGTTGTTGGCCAGGAGGTCTTACACCAAGCCCTCTTGAATAGTCTGGGAGCCTGCTCTTCCCAGCCTAATGGAAACAAGGCTCGGCGAGTGGAGAGACCTTCCCTCCATCTCCACCCCCCACCGGCCCCTGAGGGCTCGTCCCAGGCATGTGCTATAAATTTCCTGACCATATATTCCCAAGTCGAGTTCATTTTTCCAGAGCAGCCACACATGTGGTGTATATCTGGGTTTAGATTATGGGGTTGGGGAAGGAGGAGTTGACTTTGGTCCCAATCCATTAAAGTGGCCACTAATTCTGTTTTCTTAGAGGGCTGTGTGTTGTAACGTCATGGTTTTCTCCCTTAAGTGGAAGTTGTTCTTGATAGAATCATTAATTCTCAAACAAATTAGACATTACATCAAACCTGTTTTCAAAATAGAGATAATAATAAAGAATATGCAGATTTTCACACGACTCATCCATTATGTTTATCCATGTTGTTACATAACTTGACGTTTTTGCATTAAACTGCAACACTGAGGCAGGTAGAAATAGAAAAACTAAAAAGTTTGTTTCAATGTCATAAAAATGCTAAAAGCTCGCTGGGGTCAAGGTTTGTATAAAGAGGCTTGAAGAATGTAAAACTGGCATGACAAGCGTACGTGGCTATTGTTTCATTGAATGACAAAGCATGTAATGCTGTCAGGTCTGAATCTGTTAAGGCTGCGTTGCCCCCAAAAATGCATGGGAAACCATTTACACCACTGTCCAGCACCTGGTTTCTATCAGAGCAACGAGGATCTAATCGCAGAGGAACATTTCTGCCTCCATTTCACTCGTTTGGTGGCAAATGGAAAACAAACTCGTGTTTTATTGATTGTAAGTCATTTTCAAGCTGGGTGTAAGTATCTTTTTTTCACCAGGGACTAATTTCCATCACCTTTCTGGTGATGTGAAATGCACATTAGGGGAGTTGTGCTCCAAGGCATCTTCACAGCAATCACCATTAAACACAGCTGACAGGATAACTCTTCATAAATTACAGCTTACTGTAGCATGACATTAGCCTCCATGAAACAAATTCAAACAGGAAGTTGTTGTTTATATTTCAAGATGAGCGTCGTCCCAAGAGAGAAGCTGGAGTTAAGAGTCTGACAAAGACCAACGGGGAAAATAACAGCTGCTTAAAATTAAACCTTCTGTAGGGCTTGTAGTTCCCCCTCTTATATGACAGATGTCTGACATTTAGAGCCCTATTTGAAATTACAGTTTTCCTCCAAAGGTCCCAATCTGCTACATATAATTCTCAAAATTCTAGCAGAAGTATAAAGAACATTTCCATTTAATAGAAACCAAAGTGCTATCAACGTTTGTGTAAACACGTTATTCTCAGGCCACAAAGCTCATGTCATGTCAGCAACACAGAAGAAAACTATTTTCAATATACAAGAAAAAGTAAATAGTTTTTTTTTTTAATGCCTCCACTCTTTTGTGCTTTCATTATCTCTGTCTAAAACATCAGCCAATGAATGATCAGTTTCATTAAAGATGCATGTGTGTGTGGCCGGTTAGCTTAGTCGGTGGAGCGGGCGCACATATGCAGAAGGTTCGGGGTTAGAGTCCGATCTGTGACGGTTTTCCTGCATGTCTTCCCCCCTCCCCTTTAATACCCAGAGGTGTCAGTACAAATACTTGGTTACCTTACTTAAGTAGAACTTTTGGGTATCTATTACTGGGGTAATTATTTTACAGCAGACTTTTTACTTCTACTCCTTACATTTTCACACAATTATCTGTACTTTCTACTCCTTACATTTGAAAAATAGCCTCGTTACTCATATTTCAGTTCGGCTTGTTTTCATTCCGGTTTGTCATCGTTAAAAAAAAACAAAAAAAAAACTATCCAGATAAATCGCTCCATCCGGAGAGAGTGAATGTGATTGTGGTTGGATGAGAAGTATAAACATATACCATTCCAACACCCTATTGGTTTGTACGCGATCCATCGCACCTGCACGACACAAATCACGTCACACTCCAGCAAGGAAATAGCAGCCGTATGTAGCCTGGTACCAAGATGTCCGTGGCAGAGACTCAAGAGGACTCGAGCAAGATGTCCCGACCAAGCACCAGCGAGGAGGCTGGTAGCCAGGAGGACCAGCCAACCCTTCTACAGCCCTGGCCGTACCTGGAAGAATTTTTTTGAAATGGTTGGATGCAGAAACAACTCCTTTCGAATGCGCCGCAAGCTCTGCCCACCCAAGTACCACAAGCTAATTGTTTCCAAAACTCAACGTCTAATATGAAAAAGCATATTGATAATACATTACTTTTACTTTTACTTGAGTAAAAAGCTCGAGTTGATACTTTTAAACCCTAGCATCTATACTTCTACCTGAGTAATGAATGTGAATACTTTTGACACCTTTGTTCATATCTCAGCTTTCCTATCCAATAAAGGCAGAAATGCCCAAAAACGAAAAAGAAATGCACGTGTGGACCGCCCAACTATTCTGCTTAACTCATCAGCCATGATAAGCTGGAAGTACAGTACAGTGCAGGTATTGTTTTCAAACCGAGAAACAAACAGGTCCTGCTGGGCCCTTAACTTTTAAAGCCGCTGAGCCACAGAGCAGAGAGGATACAGGAAGTCTGCTCTGTCTCGGCCTGCTATTGCTCTTTGATTACTGAGCCAAATTGTTTAATCAGGCCTGAAACCACGTGAAGGCTGCAGTGCTACACTGCCCCGGGACAGAGCCTCTTTTAACACCGCGCTGTGCTTTTTGTTATCTGGGTACAGGTGGAAGTGCACAGCTATGTAAATCTCCAGTAGCATGGTTACCCGCGGCCCTGCTGCAGTGAGGATTAACACAGTGTTTGGTGTGAGCCGTGCCACGCGCTTGGCCATCCTGAGGATGGGGAGCTGAGGGCTGCAGGCCCAGCGGAGGAACAGACTGTTTGCCTCCATGCAACATCTGGAATCTCTGTGGTTTATGTGGGAAATTTGGTTACTGTATCTAAACCGACCCTGCGGAAATGTTCTTGGCTTGGAAACCGTGTGTGTGTTTGTGTGTGTGTGTGTGTGCATGTAGGAGCACTGAGGAACTACAAAGTGGAGCACCAGATTTGATAAAGCTTTGGATGAGAAAGGAGTTATTGTTGGGATTTATTTCCAGCAGAGTTATGAGCATTCATAGGAAAGGCCCATGTGCACACACACACGCACACACACAAAGGGAAATAACAGCACTTGAGCCTGTTGACTGTGTAATCACTACATCCATGTGCAGGGTCCTGAAGTGGTGTGGACTGTCCTGGCTCATTACTTCCTAATTCTTGTTTCTGCCTTTATTCTCAGTTGGCAGCTGAGTGCTGGACCAACCTGTTAGCTTTTGTGTTGCTTCACACACACACACACACACACACACACACACACACACACACACACACACACACACACACACACACACACACACACACACACACACACACAAAAAAAAAAAAAACACACACACACACACACACACACACACACACACACACACACACACACAGTGCCTGTTCTCCTGCGACTGCCCTGCATCCTGACACGGCGGCCCACGTCTCCTTCCACTTAGTTTACAAAACCCAGGCCTAAATTCCTCAAGGCACACGCACGCGCACACACACACACACACACACACACACACAACACACACCAACACACACACACACACATCAACACACACACACTAACACACACAGAAAACGCTCTCACCTTGGTCGTTTTCAAGGAAGTTGTCCCCCAAAGGATTTATTGCTTCTTTTCTAATTACCAGTGTGCATATAATTGGGAATCAGAACAATAAACCTGTTTCCTCTCACCCTCTAACATAAAACTGTCAGATAATACAGTTTCTGTTCAAACAGCTCCATGAACACATGTGATCAAACCAGATGATTTATAATTGGCAATAAATTATGTCCAAACATGATGGGAATGGTTAAACATGATAATCTCATTCAGTAAAAGGGCCTTGAAGACGGTATTTAATGAAATTATGTGCTATTTTATGTATGATGGCTACGATAATTGCAATGAAAATGCTGAAATTGCAATAAAAACGTTTAAGATTTCAGAGCAGGTTAACCAAATAGTTTCTCTAATGTTTTCACAACCTTGACAAATTACTGTATATACAAAGAAAAGTCTAGAAATACTACCAGGCTTCTTTTTTTCCCTCTCTTTCCCTGTCAAACAGCCGAGCTGGCCTCTGCACTCAGGAAACCACAAGTCATTTTCCATCTTTCCATGTGTGGAATTTTTCATGCACTCGTCATGCCAGCAGCACCCTTTATAGTCTGAGCTGGATCTACAAATGACGACTTGCTTTTAAATTTAGCGCATGATGTCACTGATCTTGCACTGGTTAGGCATCGGACAGACGGGGAGCAAAAATAACGGTACAATCTGATGAAAATGGATTTTCCTGCAGCTATATGTAGGCTTTAAATCAAAGGGGTTTCACAGTGTCCAGGTCTGTCTTTAAATAGTCAAAGAGCAGATGAGAATGCTTGGCCATATTCAAACATCGGGTTGGAAAAAATGTGCTACGTTGCCTTTTCTTCTCAATCCTGAAGCCACCCCTAATGCACCACACATATCCTTTGGGGTGACAGAGAGGTAAGACAGATTCATTAACATGTCTCCTTTTCAAGCACGTTTAAAAAAAACATGTGTTGTGATGAATCCTACATCATGGCTCTTGATGCATTCCCTTCACAAAGAAGACAAAGGTCTCTTCTCTCGGTACACTCAAGCTAATCCACATTGTTGGCCTTCAAGGGATACATTGGTTCTTTTCAAATTTGACATTTTTTCCCGTGTTTACCCAGAATTTAACAGACCTGTTAATGTCGTCTGTATGTATTGCATGCAGTCGAAAGTTACACTGCATCACGGTGAAATGAGCAATGGCTTTTTTAATTGCTGGATGTCTGTAGCAGCTCCACTCAAAACTATGGAAACGTAACTTTAAACTTCCAAAGAGTGACAGTTGGTTTGTCACAAATTTTACCTTTTGGAGCAAGAATATATTGTGCTAAACATTATATAACAGATATATAACAGATAAAGTCAATCCAAAAGATGATTACAATGTACGCTAATGTCCGTGACCATAAGTACCCTTCAAATTAAGAGAAATCTGGATGTTACAGCAGTCACTGATATTTTAGACAATAGTGTGTTTCCACCTCTGTGGTAACAGTGAGGCCCTTGTTAGAGGGATAGTCAGTGGCGGTGTCTATAATTTGAATATAGATATGTAATATTCATCTGTAGTAGGGCGGGGCTAAAGACTGTAGTATTTCTCATCACGCTGCAGCCTCTCTACTGCTGTGTGTCGGGGCTGAGCTCCTGTGTGCTCACGCACACACACACACACACACACACACACACACACACACACACACGCATACACACACACACACACACACACACACACACACACACACACACACACACACACACACACACACACACACACACACACACACACACACACACACACACACACACACACACACACACACACACACACACACACACACACAGAGCTTGGACCCAAGTCAGCAGACAGCAGAGATCAGAGAGGTTTGAGGTTCGACTGATCCTACGGTCCTGCCAAAAAATCTAAATCCATAAAGAAATGTTTTTCCCAGTTTGGTGTGAAGACCTTGACTGGTCTGCACAGAGCTTAACCTCAATCATATCCAACATCTTTGGGATGAACTGGAACGCAGACTCCAAGCAGCACGTCAACAATCATAGGTTTTTGAAAAATAGTACAATTCTTCTAAAATGATCTATTCCTTTAAAACCCCATGGCCTCCCCTTGGGAACTATGTGACACTTAGCTCAGTTTGGACCTTTTTCTGTCACAACAAAAAAAGACTTCATAATAAAAAAACAGCGCTGAGGTCAGAATCCAATAGAGACCATTAAATACCAACAGAGTTAATAATTCTGTTTACAGCGTAAAACATCCAAAGTCACATATGATTTCAATTTTCTGCCCACCAGCCCCCTTATCATGTTGTACATGTTGTGATTACAACTACGTATGTGCCAGGCTATTTCATAGTTCCTCATTCGCAGCCATGAAGCCTTTGTGATGTGTATATTATGGTGTGCAACACAGGCCTCCAGAGAGAGACAAAGAGAGACAGTGCAGCTGCCCGGGGTCACAGTCAGCCTCCACCAGCAGGCAGTGACCCTGGGTGAGACTGAAAGGCCAGGGCTCTGGGAACGGCGGGGGAACATGCAGGAGTCAAAAACAGATAAGACAACCCTGCTGTCATGCATTAGCAGCTATAGACATTATACAATACCCACTGGAGCTTTATCTGTAGCTGCACTGGTGATTTATAAGGCAGTGTATGCTCGCTGAGGTCCCACAGAGGAAGAGTTTTTTTACACTGAAACTGATGTAGGGATCGACCGATACGGGTTTTTCCAGGGCCAATACCAAATATTAGTATAAATTAGCAAAAAATTGCCGGTGCAACACAGATGTCTTCTTACTTGATGGTTTTATTTCTTAAGGTGCATAACAGTGACTAACGTTTCGATGTAAAGTTACATCTTCATCAGAGTCCTTGGAGAGAATGGGCAATGAAGCCCTTAATAAGAATCATCAACAGGTGTGATTGTGCACAGGAGAGGCGGTGACAATCTAAAGCTACACCCATCTCAACCAAGGTGTTACACTCAGTCATTAAAGGGCAAGTGCCCACAACCAAGTCAAAAGTGAATACAAACATACAAAGATGTAAAAATGTTCACAGTGCAATGGGGACTAAAAGTATATTTATCTTAGATACTATACTGTAACATACTTCGACATTAGAGAAAGCAAGTCAGATTAAATTCTTCATTTAAACCTAGAGGTTCTAAAGTGCCAAGTGTATGTATCCAAAAAGCTTCCCTGCATAGGAGTTTATTAATGATATCACCACCCAGATGTAACTTTACATCGAAACGTTAGTCACTGTTATGCACCTTAAGAAATAAAAAGTAAGAAGACATCTGTGTTGCACCGGCAATTTTTTGCTAATTTATGCTGTTGTGTCCTGCCTTGGTTGCACCGGATTGTTGTGGTCTGCAGAAGCGCAGAGAACTTCCCCTTTTTTTTACCGAATATTAGTAGTTAATGAAACCGATAACTGATTTTTGGAACCCATACGCATTTACAGTGAAAATGAAAATCATTAAGTAAAAAAAGATTTTGGAATGTTACATACTCCGATACAAATCTGTGTTTAAATGCTTTAAGCAATTATTTAATAAATTAGAAACATTCAACATAACACATGGTAACAGATAGTCAGATAGTGTTAGATGTTTTTTTTGTTTGTTAACCCAATAATCGGCCAGTGCCGATAATCGGTCTATCCCTAGTCACAACTACAAGGCTGGCAAATGAAAAAAATTTGATGACGTTTCACATAAATAAATAAATTGTTCACATTCTGATCAAAACATCTGATTTCAATCAGTGACTTCCAGCACAAATCCTAAATAGGTGACATGCTTTGAGCTACTGAAGGCAGCACAACTGAACAGGGATACACACTGTGGATAAACCTACACTATAAAGAAATACAGCAACTACAAACTCTCTAACTTAATCTACAGATGACTCAAGAAAAAGTATGTCACACCATTCAATTGACCTGTAATACAGTACATTTAGCACAGTACATGCTGTGCCAAAACACCACAGCTATTACTGCTCATCAGAAATGCCTGAAACAAAGTGTTTGTTACATTCGTTGCCAAGGGCTACTCGATTTAGACATTTCTCTGGCTTTACACATTCTTTTCTTTTTTCTTTTAAGATTTTTGGGGCTTTTTGTGTTGGCAGTGGATAGACAGGAAAGGTGGGAGAGAGATGGGGGATGACACGCAGCAAAGGGCAGCAGGTCGGATTCGAACCCCCTACACCCTACACATTTACTCACGTTTACTTCATCTCACTTTCACAGTCCAGCGCACATGCCAAACACACTACTCTCAGTGCGATGAACAGTTTGCACCTTGATTAGAAAACTCTAAAATCAGAATCAGTAAAAGCAGCAAGGCATTCATTTGGGAATCCATCACCATGTGACATTTAACATGGCAAATGAAGTAGAAATGGCCAGATTTAAACACTCAAAACATCCCTCTTCCCTCTTTTCAACAGCTTTTTATTTCTGGGAGTCCTTCACACCAATGTGTGAGGGAGACAGGGCTTTACATTACTTTCCTTACAAATAGAAGGAAGTCTCCAAGGGATTCACAGTTTCCTCTTTGTATTTCTTATAACCAGTAGCAGGAGATTTCCACATTGAAAGTGGATTAGCATATTTATTCAGAGAGAAGATCTGTGTAAATGCCCACAGTCTGTCTGTTTAAAAGCTCAGAGTGGGAAACTTCGGCCTGACAGTTCTGGGCCACAGAGTGCTGTTTAAGCCTCATTTTCCCTCCGACTGGTGTTTAGGAAGGTGATGTTTATCCTAACAAAGCACATGACTATTTATTTATGCGATTTAAAAGTCAATGAGTTCTGCGTAACTGCTTCTCCTTGGACCCTGTCAATCTTTCTATTTGCCTAAGCTCTCCACTGCAATCTTTATTTTTATGTTAAAATATACATTAGCTGTGCACAAAATCATAACCATATCCATTACAAAATCTTATATCTGCCCACTAAAGACATGTCTCAGGCCAGACAGATAAATGCAGCTTCATTCTCCTTATCTGTAGCGTATCTCTGACAGAAACCTGGCTGGATGTGGAGCCCTTGGCGATGCAGTGTCACTGCAGATTCATTAATTCTGTGATTAATGTCAGTTAAGGCAGCAGGGTTTTTGAGGATGAACATAGCTGCCTCCTCTCACCAGAGGAAGCCATTAATTTCCACCCTCAAATTAAAGAGGCTGTAGGGAATAGATTTCCACACAAATTACGCTGTGTGAGAGGGAATAAGGCACTTCATGCTCATCATGTACTCAAGACTTGAAAAATGCTCTATAAATGTTGAGCAATGCCTTCAGAAAATAAACATTTGAGAAGTAGCATTAAGCTTTTTTTTTTTTCCACCTCCATAGACCAAATCTTCTCTGAGCATATCCATATGCGGTTTCGGGATGGAGCTCTGGGTTTTGTTTTCCGCCTCAGGAAAAACAAACCAGCAAGTCAAGTGGACTAAAAAGTTGAGTTTTTTTTTCTTCCCATTAATGCCTTGCATGATTTAAAATAAATAGAGTTTTGAAATCCCTTTTTAAAAACCTCTGCTTACTTTCCCCATCCTAAATGGTGCAATGCTTTTTATCAGTGCTGACTAGGAGACAAACAGGCAGGCCATTGTTCAGCAGAATTCAAGGCTGTTAAAAACACTGCAGAGATGAGTGAGATGTAAACCAATGAGAGTTTAAGAAACTCACTATTGGCTCCTAAAGGCTCCTTAAATGTTTGTAAGTCCAGTATACTTGTGGGGTCCCGACAGCTTTGTGGGGCCAAAATGCTGGACCCCACAACTTTAAAGGGCTGTTTGAGGGTTAAGACTTGGTTTTAGGATTAGGGATAGAATTAGGTTATGGTTATGGTTAGAGTAAGGGTTAAGGTTAGGCATTTAGTTGTGATGGTTAAGGTTAGGGTAAGGGGCTAGGGAATGCATTATGTCAATGACGGGTCCCCACAAAGATTGTGCCACAAACCTGTGTGTGTGTGTGTGTGTGTGTGTGTGTGTACTTGCAAACACACCGAATGTGTAGACCATGTGCATATGAGAGCAATAAAAAGACACTGCACATTTATAGCACAGAATACCAACGCTTTTCTCACTGCTGCTTTGCTATTTTGGATCTGGACCCAAAGAATGTACTTTCCTCTCCTGGACAATGTCATTTTAATGAGGTGGACAATGTTGTTATGGACGATACTGAGAACCATCTGGCCACCTCGTATCCGTGTCATAAAAAGAGGTCTCCTCAGCCCAGCTGTAAAATACAAACAGGGAATATCACACCTAATGTGTCTGACACTCTGCCAGCTTTGTCCTTTTTACAACATTCATCATTCTCCAAGTTATTTTATTATTAGATTCCAGCTGAAACCATATGTTGATTTCATTACCTTGATAACTAAATAACGTTAAAAGTGACACTGTCTCTGGTCTGGTTTATTACAGCCAAGATAAACCATAAAAGAGAAAGAATGTACGCAGCTTGCTATGAAAATCACATGGGAGAAAAATAGAATGATAAATGTATTTGAAGTGAATCTCATTGCCGTGTTGACAAACTTGTTGATGTTCTTCATGGTGGTCTCACACTCAGGTTTCCAAGAACTACAGTTAAGAAGGACCGGCGATCGGTCACAGCGCATATCTCATACACACCAGCAGACCACACATTAGTTCACTGCTGCATAAAAGTGACATGGAATTTTTCCAGACCATAATGTCCACTTGTGCGTTACCATCCTGCACAACAGAGGTCATGTGAGAGTGCAACCTGAGCCTGAAATGGCATCTACCCAAATCCGCAGCTGCCCCCCAAGGGCCACATCACACAGGCCAAATATTTCCCCTCAGCAAAACAGAAACAATGATCTGGCACGCTGCCTAATTTTAACTGCATCCCGCCAAGCGACCAATATATAGAAGGCATTTTAAATAAGAGACATTCTCGAGACACCGGCTGGGAGGGAGCTCGCAGACACCTGTGGCTGCCAGTCTTAGTAACATTGTCTGAGCCCTGAGCAATGCCACCGCGCAAGCCGCGACACAAGCCAGCGCAGGAACTACTGCAGGGAGCTTTTCATGACGTGCCAGACAGCAGCGCAGCAGGACTGACTGTAGGCCGACACACCGAACAGATTCCCTGAAAGATCGAGCTTAAAAACTAATTCAGACGAAAAAAGTCAGTCAAGAACACAAATCATTCTTAGACTCAGCATGTAAGCAAGAAAATTCCACAAGGCAAGTTTAATTGTACATTTCAGCAATAAGGTTGCTTTTCTTGTTACATTTCAATTCCATTGCCCAGTGAACAAGAAAGATGTGACATACAGGGGGATTCTGTGCTCTTCCAGCTAGATCTGCATTGACTAGACATTCCTTTTCAATTCCAGTGAATGTAAATGTGTTGTACCATTACATTCTATGTAAGAAAGTATAAATATGAAGGCAATGTGTGGTCTAAAAGTAAGTATTTATTGAGTATTCTGATAACCATTTGGTCACTATTGTACCACATTTACTCATCCATTTTCTCTACCTACCAGGGTCACTGGGTGATATCCCAGCATGCACTGAGCAGAGAGGAAGAGAAATGTTCCGGACAGATTGTCAGTGCATCACAGGCTCATGATGGACAGAAAGACACTCAGATTAGAGTCTCCACTATTCTGAGGAAGCAACGTAAACACGCTGCAAGAAGCAAGAAGCTGCTGGAAAAACCACACAACAAACATAAATAATATCTTACCTGCTGCTGCTGCTGCGTCAGTCATCTTATTGAACATCTACAAGACAAAAGAAATAACAAACGATCAGTAACTCTAGCACAGTAAAGATAATCATTCATTTTGAGAGGAGGCCACACATCATGAGGTGGTGGATAGAAGAGAAATGTAACAACCAACAAAATTGAGATTTTGGCTTTGGCTACTTGAATGTAGCTCCACTCTAAAAGCGAAGAAAAACATGGCATATTATTTGGCTGTGAAAACCATTAGAGGCACACACCCAGTTCCCTGAATTCATGGATAGAGGATGTCTCCCTGCATTCTTCAATAGTGCAATCACTGCCGTAGTGACAAAGTCAACTACAAGGGCACTCTGAGAGTGCAGAACTCCGCCAAGGCATGCCCTATCTCACAGCGTTAATGCAGTGTGGATGGTCCCAGTCGGGAAGTTATTTTTCTGATTTTTCAGACACCACATGAATGCAGCGCTAATGCCCTATCTTGCAATGTTAACCAAAGTGAAAAAAATGTATTTGTGTATCTAAAATGGGTTCTTCCATGGCCCATGCTACACCTTTCCAGCAAGTTTCATGAAAACCAGGATAGTCATTTTTTTGTAATCCTGCTGACAGACAGACAAACTAACCAACAGATAAACCAAACCAAAAACATAACATCATTGCTGGAGGAAATTATAGGAGAATTCACAGCAGAAATGGTGCCATGATTTAGCACTTGTTAACTCAAAGGCTGCTGTGCTGCACATCAGTCTGCTGTCCTCAATTATCTGTTGGGAATACAGTGGTGAAAGGGTTAGGAAATAAAAAGAAAAGAAAAGAAACACTAGGAGTTTTAAACTTTAAGCTACGTATAAAGGACATCTTTTTAGCCACGTACTGTTTTTCTGGAATGTTACATTGTTTGTATTTGAAAAGTGGTAGGGAAATGGATAAAACCTGTTACTGCAAAATGAAAGCAAAATAGGATTCTCACTTAACACACTGGGTGATAGAGGTCCTTGGTTTTAATGGTTAATTTAGCATAACAACTAATAAAATGACTGCCAGAGGCGAGCGCACTGAAAGCGCCTTCCGGATATGGACCAGTCAGGATTGCTTTCCCCTCTCTCGCAGAACTCTCTCCTCCTTTTTACCCTCTGTACCCCACTGGTCTGATTTACGCTCGGGTTTGCTTCCCCTGTTACCACGTTTCTCCCCCGGCAGAGACAAAACGCTGCAAAAACTCCCAGCCTGCCTGTTTGCTATACTGTTGACCCTCCGTCATGACAGTCAATTGGCCATCAGCCCACACGGTGCTGATTCAAACTTCCATCAACATATCTCCAAAGGTTTTATTGGCCAGTTGGACCCAACACAATAAGTTGGTCGTGTACTGCATGTTTCATGAAGGCCACGGCCCCCCCCAGTGTTGTCATGGCAGCAGAAATGCTTGCCGTGTAAAGAGGCACTTGGCTGAAAGAGTGACCTATATGGCTGCCACTTTGCTGTGACCACAAAGAGACCTGATTGGTTGGATTAAACAGGACAGGTGGTTCTGTCTTTATTACGTGGTCTTTGACACTTTTAGGCCACACGGCAAATGTACAGCGGGCACCCGGGAATCCATTTTTGATTTATTCAGGAGGTAGAGGAAGATTTAAAGCATAGAGAGAGTCACAGCCAAGAAATGTCTGGCAGGTTACTTTAAACCACCAGGGGTTTCCATGTGGCTCCAGGGTTAGCAGGCTCAACCAATCGGTTGTCTCCGTGCACAAAATCCCAACTCTCTGACTCTTACAGAGAAACAAGGAAAATGGGAAAACAGGTCATAAACGTATGACTCATACCCTTACAGATGTATATTTTTACCTCAGTTTAAATATGGAAGAGGGGAGTTGGGCCTCTGAAAACTATGAGGTGCAGCAACTGAAGTATCCCTCATTATTGACTGTGAGATTTGGCACAGTCTGGCAGAATTTCACCACACATCTAAACACTTCTGTAACACAGTTCAAAGGCTGGGTTTAATGTACAGAAACATGGAGCGCCATCATCTCTGTGCTTTCAAAATCTACATGCATGTGTCTTTGAAGAGAGGGAAATGCAAACGGACCTGATAAGTTAGTCTCCGAGGACCAGCTTTAGACCCAGTTTCAGAAATAAACTTGTGAAAATTAGCACTCCAAAAACCAGATGCTGGGCCCCGGTGGAGATGTGCCGATTTGACAAGGCTTCAAAGACTTGAACACATCACTCTTTCTTTTTTAACAGCCAAGAGAAAGTATTTCATCCTGGCATACCTTGAGCGCTGACCCACTTCAAACACATCGCCGTGGTTCAGTCCAACCAGAGTCAGATGGTGGACACATGTCAGAGGTTGCAGCTCAGGAATAGTGACATCCTCTCTCCACGCAGGAGCAGCACCAGTCCCTTGCAGGGCTGTTGTCAGAGGGAAACCAAGCCTTTGCTTTCACCAACAAGGATGGTTACATGGAGAGACAGGTCTGTGTCGCTGAATGACAGCTGCTGTCCCAGCACAAATGACACCCTGCCTGGGTGTCAACAGGGCAATTACAGGACCGGTCAGTCCCAATGACCGTCTCTGTCAACACCAATTAAAAGTAGGAACCCTCAACCCAAATATGTCTCTATCCAACATTAACCTAGATCACAGTAAAGAGCTGGCCTGAACCAGATTTTGTGCTGACCAGCAAAGTCAGGATAACCACTACAAACATAAATACAATCAGGACTGCAAAAATTCATCTCTTGATTCTTTTTTAAACTCATCAACTGTTTTGTCTATAACACGTTAGAAAATAGGGGAAAATAGTCATTACATTTTTCCAGAGCCCAAGATTGTTTTCACATTGCTTGTTTTGTCTGCCTAACGGTTCAAAAACATTTCATTTACAATGACTGAGAGGCTGAGAGCTGTAAATGTTGAGCATTTTTGGCTTGACAAATGATTTTTTTTTTCTCTACTAGCTGACAATTTATCAACAAATCATTTCAGCTCTAAATACAGTGTATAAGTCATACAAGAATGGTTTTAAGAATGACTAACACATTTGGTAAAACAGACAAAACTGTATTTTTGGAGCAACTTTTCAAACTAACTTTAAATGAAAGAATTTTTTTTTCTTTACACACTTTTTATTAGCAGTATTAAAAACTGGCTGTGATATCAGGCTCAGAAAAATACCTTTCATTGTATACGACAGAATAGTCAGTACCTTAAGTAGGGTTAATTGTTAAAAACTTGGAAATTCCTGATTTTAGGACAATGGCTGTTATGAAATCTTTTGACAAAAGGTTGCATACCATCTTCCTAAAGTCGTGCAAGAAAAGATATAAAGAATAAACTATATATATATATATATATACACACATATATATACACACACACATATATATACATATATATATATATATATACACATATATATATATATATATATACACACATACATACATATATATATATATATATATATATATATATATATATATATAT
Organism: Perca fluviatilis; assembly: GCF_010015445.1. Taxonomy (NCBI): domain Eukaryota; kingdom Metazoa; phylum Chordata; class Actinopteri; order Perciformes; family Percidae; genus Perca; species Perca fluviatilis. The sequence continues at coordinate 39,310,937 of NC_053113.1, read as the reverse complement.
ATACACATACATACACACACACACACACACTGTATATATATCCTTCCAACAAGACAAAATCTTAGTCAACACCCAAGACATTCCAGCTAAGATTAGCTCTGCCTGCATGATGTGCAGCAGATTGAGGGAGATATGAGATGCATTCCAGTTTTTAGAGATCATACAGAGGCAAGTGGGGGGGGGGGCAAAGGTTGTCGGGCATGTGCCAAAAACGTTTACCAGATACTTCCATAAAACATCTCTCACTAAAGCCATAACTGCTTGTTAAAGCAGGATGTACTGGCTCACACATTCGGCCTGTTGATTCGTAGACTCCGAGACTGTGATCTGTATCTGTATCGCATTCTCCCTCCCTGCTGTCAGATGTTCCGTACGGACTCCAGAGCTCTTATGTAAGACTCAGAGGGGACCGAGGAGAAAAAAAAATCTCCCTGCATATGCAAAACTGCGGAAATGTCATCTCCTCCTGTTTATGGAAACCTCTGTTCATGGACCACACTGAAAACAGTGCACAAAAATAAAGGAATGGCATTTTGGGGATTATCTTTATTTGCGTTCTGACAGAAAATCAATAAGTTTCCCAAAATGTCAAACCTCTCCAGAGCACCCAGTTTTCCATGCAGTAAATTTCTCAGACATCACTTTGCCCTGCTGAGTTGCTGTTGTACAAAATCCAAGTTTTAATTCAAACCTTACAAGAATTAGCAGTGCAGTATATGTGAAATTCATTGTTTTATTAATTTATGATAAAAATACATCACTCATATAATCATCAAACGCCCTAAAACATGTCGCCACTGACCAACGTGATCTCATTCTACTCAAGGTTACACTGCAGCCAAAATACCATTGTCCCTAACATGTGAACATTCCCAGCTGTCCTCGAGCCAAATTTTAACTCATGCTGCTGTCTTTTTCTAGAGGTAGTTATGGGTTCTATAAAAAAAGACAGGTGGCAGCCCATCTGATAACTACACTTCATTTCATCTGAAGTGTACCCAGCAGTGCCCACAGACTAAATAATCCTCTTCAACTTTTGAAGCTGAGCTCTATCTCACCCCAAGAACTCTCAGTGGGATTCCAACATTCAGCAGTCTGCAACATATATTGGATGTAGGCTAAAAATATCACAAGGTAACATGGTAAAAAGGGGTATCACTAAATGAAATGATGAAGTGTAAGAGAATATGCCCGGACGGCTACGTTTTTCTCTTATAAGCAGGCACTGCAGCAGAGCCATCAAGAAAGCACAAAGCACAAGCTGAAAGCCTTTGAATTTAAACCCGCCCGGCATTCTGCAAATCTCTCAGTTGTCGGTTTCTTTTAGGGCCGTTGAATAGTGACATTTATATACTTTGTCCAGCAGAAGTGAGTCCTGCTTGTTGAGGAATGCCTAAGCTGCCCTTATTCTCAATGTAAACCTCAAATATTTACAGATGTAGAGAGAAGAGCAGCTATACAGAGGGGAGTGTCTGAATTTCAGCTGACTGGTGATGGATTTATCTTAAAAAACAATCCGCTTAAGCAATTGGTGATTTTTTTCTTCTTCTTCCTCTGTCAACACAGTGACCATGGCCAACGGATCAAATGTGCGATTGTGAAATGTAGGTTTCACCGAGTCTGATTTTATTCATGAAGGAAAATGATAAGAAAGCGTGTTTTGTAAGAGGGGAAATAATTCTTTTTACTTTTTTTTCTACAAATGCTGTCATTTTGTTTTTTCCATGTCAGTTTTTGAAAAACTCAACTCAAAACGAAACCGGTGTATAAACACCTAGAACATGATTGGATCTGGATGTTGATACAGCATCTATTGAAACAAGACTGTTCAGCAAAGTTCAACAACGACTAAAAGGTCCAACTGAATTTCATTTGATTAGTTTCAGATAACGTAATCCAGGGATGAACATTTTAGATATGTGCTAATTAACACAAAGGGCTCATTTAGGACGGACACACAGTGAACATTTCCCAGCTACGGACAGACAAGAACTTTGAATTAGCTGGGAGAAATACTTTGTGAAGGGCAGGAAGTAAACAGGTCATGGAAGTCACCCAAAAATGCTAAAGCCAGATTTGAGCTGAAAAAAGAAAAACACGTGCAACCAGTTGTGGAGTTAGACTCGAAGTAATTTAGCAGCTCATAGCCTTAAAGATGAGAATTGGACAACAATACCGCAAGTTTGCATGTACTGGACACACTGGCTGATTGATTTGTCATTGACTCACTTAAACTGTGGGACGCCTACAGGAAGCTGCTATTCTCAGAGAAACTTACCGTCTTTTTGGTTGTTGCTTGTGTTTCCATTGAGGCGCTGCGAGGAGCAGAAGACCTGTCCTGGCTCGGACATTCCCCGCTGTCTGGTTTCTGGAGAACTTGGTCGTTCAGGGCTGGGTTTAACGTGGACTTTGAAACAGCACCCCACTGCAACAACATCACAACAAACAATCAGCACTGGGTCCGTCTCTGTCTGGCCCAACAGACTCAACGGTGGCCAGGGGAAAAGAAAACAAGATGCTGAGGTCAACTGCTGGGGAAGTGAAATCTCCTCTCTCAATTCAGCTCTACTGAGACTCACAAAGGAGCCTGTATGTGCGGATCTTCTTTTTAGAGGAACAGAGATTATGACCTTGTCAAATATCCCAGTAAAGATGTCTCGTCTTGCCCAGTCGTCGGTCATTAGTTAAAGCAAGTAATAGTGAATGCCTGGGATGGTTATGCAGATGCCTGGGAGGCATGTGAGCCTCTCTCAACCATTCCTAATGGACCAAATCATACAAACTCCCTTCAATACAAAAGCTCCTCTGTGCGGTACGTACATATGGACCCCGAAAGAGCACTTTTGTTCCCAAATGCTAACTCTAGTGGGATATTTCATGAAACATGTCACCATGAGAAGAGCCCTTTTTTAGGAACAGTTGCTTGGTCCCAGTCGCAATCTCAAAAGCACAATAGCTGTCTGTTCCTGCCGCACCATTCTGACCCGGCTAAAGCACTGTACACTACAGTATCACATCTGAGAGCTGCAGACCTACATCGTAAAACAGACTCAAGTCAGAAGGACACTATAAGATGGCCTTGACAAAGCCCATAGTGTTGCAGACAGACTATATATTTACACCATATCTCACAAGTCACAGACACAGTTAGGACCCACAAGAGATCAACACACTGAATCAACTTTCACAAAGGCTACTGGGTTTATGGCTCGATTTGAGACAGCTTGTTTGAATCCAAACCTTAACGTGAAACACTTTCTAAAACTCAGCAGGACGTCAAATTCCGATGAACACCTGTTGCTCACAGGTCCGTATAATCCATCGGGATTTTCTCTCCACACAGCAAAGTAAATTGATTTAGCGTAAAGTTTACAAGCATGACCAAGTATGCAGCATGCGATTCACAGGAATGTGTACAGTACCAACCGTGACCGGGCACATACCACATGCTGCCTTTTAACACAGTTCATTCCTGTGTTTATGTCAAAGCATAAGGGACAAAACAGTAAGGGAAGTCATGATGTCAGGGTGCGTGAACACACACTCACCTGTTTCTTGCGGGTGGTGCAGGGTGTGTCGGAGGGGGAGGAGTTTGCACTCAGAGCCTCCTCTATGTCTAGATTAAGCTGGTCCAGTTTCCTCATCAGATGGCTCATTGACTCCGACCAGGGAGACTTGACCTGTGGGGACGCCTGTGGGTAATCAGAGAAGCACTGGTTTAAGAGAAGACAAGCTTTGGCTGCTATTAGAGTAGTGAGTCAAAGATTGAGCCAGTAGCAGCATGTTGATACACTTTTGGGGTCAAGTTTTATCCCAGTTTTCAGTTTACATAATTTGTGTATTTGAGCACACTTACTTAGTCTTGTTTAATCAGTTTTTTATTATCACAAATTGAACTTTGAGTATTTTATGTTAACCACATTTTGAGACCCCCACCCACCCACCCACACACACACACACACACACACACACCCACACACACCACACACCCACACACACACACACACACACACACACACACACACACACACACAAAATTATCTGGAATTTTTTCATGTCATGTCTCACTTTACTTTTAAACCAATTTTCAGGTGCTGTTTGAATACAATTTTCTGATTTCTCCTCAAAATCTCAGCATTTTTCCATCAGGGAAAATTCACATCCATAATTCAAGAAAAATAAATTGTTTAGTCACATAAACTACATACATAATGCCTGCACACCTTTTCACGTAGGCTACAAACACTCACAGGACTTTGATGTTAACGTTTAATGTAATGTGTTAATGTCAAGTTCAGCTGCTGACACTTCATCAAAACGGCTTGGTATCTTAATTATACGCTTCAGCTAAACTTCATCAAAATCAGAAATTCATTTTCTTAATCTGACTTTCAAACCTGCAGTAAAAATAATTGAAATCCGGGGTAAAATCCGGTTCATTAGTTAGTCCAGTAATTGCCTGTCATCCTTGCCAGACTTAGTTAACACTTTCAGGTAAGGTGTGAGCATCTGTCAATTTACCACACTGCCCTAAACACAAAAAGAGTTACAGGCAAACCCAAAAAAGTATCTTGTAAATTGCAGACGCTGTATCAGTGGACTTCGCTGCAGCCACACATGGAAATGTGATCTCCTCTGCTGTGTCTCGGGGTGAAAGAGCAAAGGCGGAGGGCTCCAGACATGTGTGCCATTCAGAGCATGATGGAATTCCCTGCACTGGCTTTCACTACTCCCCAGACACACCGTGGATATAAATAGACCATCCTTCCACAGACAGGAGCGGTGTCTGAGGATCTGGAGGTCCAGCCTCATAAATCAGCAGGATACACCTCGGTCACCCAAGTATAAATTATGATTGTTGTTCTGCTGAGTCCTGGACAGGCTCACATGCTTCATACTCTTCGATAGCATCACTGTGAACCACTTTCAAAAATACCAGACTGAAATCCCCAAAACATTGAGGGGTGGATTTTCTAGAGAATTTCTCTTGTGGATAATTCCAAAGTTTTTAAAACAGTAGTATATAATGTATTTCCAAGGAAGCCCCTCCTAAAATATAGTTGTTGCAGGAAGTCTGTTAGGATTGTATACCAGTAATGAGGGGCAACTGAGAAATTTGGCCAATAGGAGGAGGCCTATTTGGCCCATAGTTTGACTTTTTGGATCGAGGAAGATTCATTCTCAGTTCATCCAAGAAATTAAAGAACGGTAACACTTAAAGTAATAACCATCTGCGAGTAAAGGGTTACTACGGCTGAACAAACAAAGAAAAGACTGATGACTTAAGACGATGAAACTTCAAAATCAAGAGAACACGAGATCCAAAAACACACTTGCAGTTACCGCTTATCGCCATAGGTGCGGTCAGAGAAAATAAAGTTCGAAATTGTAACTTTAAGTTCCCCAATTTAGCATTCATAAGCAGTATATAAACATTTAATAAATGGTTTGTAACTAGGGGTGTGAACCAGAGGGTACCTCACGATACGATATACACGATACCGATAATATCACCATACAGTAATTCTGCGATAATGAATTTATTGCTAGACAATCCTATAATGATACATCACAACATCGGTCTAACTATGAACACAAAATGCCCGTGAAAAGGTTAAGTGCAGGTTTTCTTTCTTTATTTACTGCAAGTCTAAACAGCACGATTCTGCAGCACAAGTTTCTCAATCTGTAAATTAAAATTACAGAACTATAGAGCAACTCTGGGTCCAGACTTTGGACTTAAACGTGGCTGGGGCATCTATTACTTTCCTCAGACTGCGGTGTGCCATCCCGTTGAAAACCTCATCCTCTTTATATATAAGTTATAATATTATGCTAATTTCCAGGTTCATAATTGTATTTAGAGGTTGTGCCAGAATAGGTTTACATGGTTTAATTTTCAAAAAACACCATATTGCTGTTGTACTGCACATTGCTGCAGCTCCTCTTTTCCCCCTGAGTGTTGAGCTCTCTGTTTTAGCTACAGAGTGAGGCATCTCACTTCTGTTCCATCTTTGTTGGGAGTCGCACATGCACAGTAGAGTATGAGGGCGTGCCCTGACATTACCTAGGTAAGGACTACTAGCCAGTCA